>NC_061085.1:0-300000 GCF_021917145.1 Hypomesus transpacificus
TTTAAGAATGTGGCTGCATTATTTGACTCATAAATCAAATTAGTACTGATTAGTACTGAGCGGACATTGCATTTTCATTTTCATGTTCTGCCCGCAAAGAACTGCCCATAATTCGAAAACGAAAATGCATTCTGAGCGGCGCAGTAGAGTGACGTCAGTAGCCGCTCTTCTTCAGCTCCCTGCTGACCGAGCTACCCATCTTGTTCGGTAGGGGGCGGTGTGCACATACGCATTGCATTACATGACAAATGTGCCGGGAAATTGATTGAATTGCCGGGTCTTTAGAGGACGCATCACAGATCATGGCGCTCCCTCAAATTGTGCAGACACTGATAGAATTAGCTGAGCTGGTAGAAACTAATAATATATCTGAGTCTGATGCCCGTGACCGAGTAGAACAAGTCACAGAGAGCTTGGCTGCATACTCTGCCGTCACAGACGTACACATTAATGAGGTTGCCATAGTAAACCTCTCTTCAGTCCTGGAACGGCTGGATGCTGTGGAGCCTCAAATGGGACGGGGACGACCAACCATCCACATCCCGTTCGAGTCCATCGAAAACTATTTATTAAATGGTTTAAAAATAAAGGACATAGCGGAGCTGTTGTCGGCCACCAGACCATCCGTCGGAGGATGCAAAGCAACGGATTTATGGAGCTAGAAAGCTGACAAAAGTATCTGAATTTGAATATGAAAGATCTGAAATATTTGTGTGTCGAATTTCATAAAACTGAAATATATTGCTGTTGAATATATAATATCTGAATTATTTGTATGCCAAATTTAATACAACTGAATTATTTTGATCCTATAAATAAAACATTCTAAAATTCAGATTGCAGGAATTCAGATTCTTGAAATTCAGATTGCGGAAATTCAAATTCAGATTGCGGAAATTCAGATTTTGTCTGAACCAGGCCAAAGGTGAAACAGCTTGCTTTCACAGGAAAAAGTAGACCATTTAATAAATAGTTTTCGATGGACTCGAACGGGATGTGGATGGTTGGTCGTCCCCGTCCCATTTGAGGCTCCACAGCATCCAGCCGTTCCAGGACTGAAGAGAGGTTTACTATGGCAACCTCATTAATGTGTACGTCTGTGACGGCAGAGTATGCAGCCAAGCTCTCTGTGACTTGTTCTACTCGGTCACGGGCATCAGACTCAGATATATTATTAGTTTCTACCAGCTCAGCTAATTCTATCAGTGTCTGCACAATTTGAGGGAGCGCCATGATCTGTGATGCGTCCTCTAAAGACCCGGCAATTCAATCAATTTCCCGGCACATTTGTCATGTAATGCAATGCGTATGTGCACACCGCCCCCTACCGAACAAGATGGGTAGCTCGGTCAGCAGGGAGCTGAAGAAGAGCGGCTACTGACGTCACTCTACTGCGCCGCTCAGAATGCATTTTCGTTTTCGAATTATGGGCAGTTCTTTGCGGGCAGAACATGAAAATGAAAATGCAATGTCCGCTCAGTACTAATCAGTACTAATTTGATTTGAGTCAAATAATGCAGCCACATTCTTAAAATGAAAATGCATTTCTGGAAATACATTTGAATTTGAATTGTGGTCACGATTTTGCAGCCACGTTCTTAAAATGAAAACGCATTTCTGAAAATGCATTTGAATTTGAATTGTGGTCACGATTTTGCAGCCACGTTCTTGAAAATGAAAATGCATTTCTGGAAATGCATTTGAATTTGAATTGTGGTCACGATTTTGCAGCCACGTTCTTAAAATGAAAATGCATTTCTGGAAATGCATTTTCATTTTCAAATTTTACATTTCAAATTGAATTTTGGTATCTATTTCCTGGGGCATATTTTGAAAATTAAATTTCAAATGTCTTTTTCGATTTCATTTTAATTAAGGGAAAGAATGAGCAGTCTTAAAGAAGAAAATGAAAATGCAAATAGGATGATTGAATACTAATTTGATTTATGAGTCAAATAATGCAGCCACATTCTTAAAATGAAAATGCATTTCTGGAAATGCATTTTCATTTGAATTTTGGTCACGATTTGCTTCCATAGATTCGAACCTACGACCTTATATTTTGCAGATCACCGTTCCAGCTCATTGAGCTATTCTCAGTGTTGAATATTGTCACGTTCAGTTACTGTACAAAAAAGTAAGCTGTTTCTCCTGTGGTAAGCGTTGTTAGATTCAGCCAAGGTTGAAACAGCTCTAATTCAATCATATTTTGACATACCAAGGTGAAATTGTTTATGGTACTTCAGAGAGATGTCTGATGATCAATATACTTCATTCGAGCTAATTCGGTTGTAAATCTGACACTACCATACGTAGACTCCAAGTAGCTAGCTACTGTTGTAAACCTGGCTTGTTTTGCAGTGGTTTACACAGTCTCGCTTAACAGATGATCGGAGTGTTGTTATGGGCTCAAATAAACACCCATTGTTTTACAACCGGAGGATTGACCGGAACACTAGAAACCGTTCTGTCCAAAAAAATAAAAAATGTCCTCTGACTGGTTTCGAACCTACAACCCTTTGTTTATCAGCACAACATCTCAGCCAATTGAGCCATTGCCAGATCTGGATTCTGCCATGTTCAGTCAGCAACTGGATAATAAAATAAGATGTTTCTCCAATGGCAAGCATTGTCAGATTTGGTCCAAGCTCAAACATCTGTAATTCAGTCATATTTTTACATATTAAGGTGAAACTTTGCAGGGTACTTCAGGATGGTGTCATCTTAAAGCCTATTGGGTTTAAAAAACCATCATTCAAAATTACATTCGATTTAGTGACACAAACTTATTGAGGCAATGTGGTCATTTACATAAATACACCCCTTTCAGACATTTTGTATTTTATTCAACTGTCTTAAGTTAAAAAAAAATATGTCAATTATACATATCTGTACAAAATTTCAAGTCAATTAGACCTTTTTTGTAGGAGGAGATCTATTTTGAAGACTTTCCCAAATTATCACTGTACAGGAAAATCCATCATGGTGGACCTTATGGGTCCTTGAGGCTTTTTTGTTCCTCATGAAAAATGAGGCATGCAGACCAAGTTTCAGAAGAATTGGAGCATGGGGTGGAAATGCAATCACTCTGAAAAGTGGACATTTGGGCGTCGCCTGTGGCGCCCCCTATGATCTGATGCGGGCCAGTCTGTGTTTGGGCCGTAGTTGTGGCGTGTTGTATCAATATGCCAAATTTCAAAACTTTTTACCAATGTGTTCATGAGATAAATTACAAGAATAATAATAATAATACCAACAATTACAATAGGGTCCTCCTGACGGAGGAACCCTAATAATAATAATAATAAAACTAACAATTACAATAGGTTCCTCCTGACGGAGGAACCCTAATAATAATAATACAACTAACAATTACAATAGGATCCTCCTGACGGAGGAACCCTAAATACAACAGCCGGCATGGAAAACAACAAATAAAATGATCAGTTCAACCCCTGTTGCAGGCCTGTTACATTTATATTACATTTATTCATTTAGCAGACGCTTTTATCCAAAGCGACTTCCAACAGAGAGCTTTACAAAGTGCATAGGTCACTGATAACTGTGTTCCTCGCGCCCTACACGGGCTACTCACGACCGCCACGTTTGTGCCGCATGCACAGTTGATATTGCCTTTAGTCTGTCCGTTAGCAACCCCAGGTAGCTAGCCGGCAATCGCTCCTGGTCAACTGGTCGTCCCACGTAGCTGAAATGGAACCGCTAACGTTTCCGGTAGCTAGCAGCGCTATTCAGCGGCGTGGCTCCCACGAGTGCCCAGGTTACTCGGGTGCTATTTGAGCAGCAGGTTCTCTTGTACTCTGACCGCGGTACACCGTAATAACACGAGTAGGCATCTAGATTAGCTAGCACTAGCTATAAGTTCACAAAGTTGAGCAAGCTAGCTAGCCCCAAAACAGAACATTACTATGCACTTTCGTTGGCTGAATAAAAACAACAAAAAACCTTAGGTACACTAACTACTAACAATGGCTCAACCTTCTAACTACTGCTGTCATAGTCTTCTTTTTTCAATTGCAATCCTTTCTTACTCGTTTTTCTCCACACCGTCGGTATCGTCTTAACTCTCCTGTTTTGAGGGCTCTCTGCCTTGTCTCTCTTTTCGATCCCCCGTCTCCACCAATAGGGAGTCACTATACGTGAGTGATGGACATTACCACCAACTGCTGACCATTTCACCCAATTAGCATGTTAGATTGGTAGGCATATCATTGCCAAAACGTATCCTATTACTTTATCACAAGTTATTTAAGTACCATCTATACACTTTAGATATAATATTAATATTATAGCACTCCCATAGCCTCAGGTTATACCCGGGCTTCACTCTCCCCCTCCTAAACGTCTGAATGTCCCTATCAGATGACGTTGTGCGTAAAACCCATACTCCCTTGTAGTATGGGTTTTACACTAAGTAGCCCTGCTAGAAGCAATAAACCTTGGATCTTACTTGCTAACTTTCAACTCTATACATCCTTGCCCTGGTTCTACAGGATTTAGGTAGACAGTGAAGCACGATATATCGGTACCATGCTCTCCGGGGTGATGGAGATTCTTACACCCCTATGGACCACAACCACCGGCTTGTCGGAGGGCCGACCAGGTAAGTCATAACTTGACCGAATCACAGGTTTGACCTGCCGTTTGCTGACACGGCAATCTGACTGAACATCCTCACTGTTGTTCTGGGTAGGTGACACTTCCACCCGACCAGTCCCAGTGTCCACATCAAGATCATCTTCTTGGGGGGAGGGGTTGTCCATCCACATGTTCAGATGAGGGATAGGTGCCTGTCCAATCTCAGTGCTAATTCTGACATTTCCTCATCGCCTGGCACTGCATGAGTTGAGTCATGGGTACTCTCCTGCTGCTTGGATTCATATCGGTGTCAAGCCCTTGTGTGGGGTGGACTCCAGTTTGGCAGAGTGACTCGAGAATGGAGAGGTCCGTCCTCCTCTGACTCTGAAGTCACCTGTTCTATATACATCACATCCCTTTTTTCCCCCTTTGGCCCTCGTTCCATTTCTCTATTCCTTCTGGTCCTTGCTGGGCGTGGGGAACTTGCCTCCTCAACCGCTTCTGGTAACCTGATCAATTGGCCAACTGGTAGGAGGTGGTCGCGGTGGAGTGTCTTCTCTCCTCCCACTCCGTTCTCAGGTTTCAGTCGATATACAGGTAAGCGAGGCAACTTCTCAACTACTGTGTAGGGTAGGGAATTCCACTTTGAATAGCCTACCTATCAATACCTTGACGCAAACTCACACTTTCTGCATGTTCCAACGAGTAATTTTGCTTCAGGTGGTAAAAAAGGTTTCTTATATAATAGTATTATAATTGGACAAACACGCTGTTGTTATTGGTCCAGAGACGTTCTAAGAAATCCGCAAAACCGTGGTTAATTTGGAGATGTTGACAACATGGCGTCTGCTCCAGATTCGTTGTGTTTGATTTGGGATTTTCCTACGTGTTGTTATATTATATAAAAAAACAAATATGGACTTTCGACCGATCTACCAACACCTTTGTAAGCAGAGATTTGTTTAAACGTTTGTTAACCGAGACCGTAGGTCGAGGTCAACAAGAAGTCCACATTTGCAGTTTGTCGTATTACCAGACAGAGTTATTACCAAACAACCTGTTTGTTCACTACACCAATTTGCAACATTGCTCTGCTCTTTGTAGGCTTTCAAAAAGCCAAACAACTTCCAAATAACTGAAAAAGAAGAACCCTTTTTATCAATCATTTCTTTATTGGAAGTTGCTCCCTCGCATGGCTATCGCTGCCACTGTTTTCGGCAATAAGACTAATTTTCCGCGGTTAACATTAGCTACTCCACTCGAGGTGCTCAGTATATTTTAGTGAGCGTAGGCTACCATTTCTCCGCAACTTCCTGCTGCATCACAGAAATTAAATGGACTGCTGTTCCTAATTTTTCTCTATCGACATTATCGATATTATTGAAAATTAATTAATGTTACGATATATTTATCGAGGGAAGTCATTACTTCAATAGTTATTTTTATTATTGCCCAGCCCTACGTGAGGGGATTGTTGTCTGTTCTCACGTTAAATCGAACCCCATACAAATAATCGTGGAACTTATCAACTGTGGCCCATTTCAGGGCAAGAAATTCCAGCTGGTGGACTGGGTAGTTGCGCTCTGCATTACTCAGTTTACAACTTGCAAATGCCACTGGACGCAAACCCTCAGGGTATTGTTGATTAAGTGCTGCACCCAGCAGTATGTAAGGCTTTGAGGGGTCCCCAAATGCCAAAACAGGAGCATGGGTAAGACAGTGGATAATCTTGTTAAAGGTTGCTGAGCATTCCGAAGTCCAACAATCTGAGAATGGCTCAGACTTCCGGAAATAGGTTGTCCGTTTGCGGTGACTTTTAGTCTGTTTGGTAGGCATGTATCCTCGTGTAAGGTCCGTCAGAGGGCGGACGATGGCAGAATAATTTGCAATGAAGCGTCGATAGTACCCACAGAATCCTAGGAAGGACTGTAGGGACTTGAGGTCAGTAGGCTGTTTCCACTCTGCAACTGTTCTTATCTTTTCAGGATCGGTAGCTATGCCAGCCGCAGACACAATATGCCCCACTTTGTAGTTTCTTCAGTGACCGGATTAATTTGGTTTCTACTTTTTCTGCATTTCCAGGGGCTGAGCAGCGGGGAGCTACATGCCCCTCTTCCCCACAGTGGTAGCAGAAAACTCATCATTAGGGACTTTCCCTGACTCAGATCTTGGGCGACAGGCTCGGTTCTTACTTGCCCTGTCCACTCCGTCATCTCTGTTCCTCCTTTCTCTCTCATCCAGCGGCCGTGGGGTTCGTTGGTTCACAGTCATCACTTGCATTTGATTTTTCAATTCAGACACTTCTTTCTGTAAGTTCCACACATCACTCTCAGTGCCAGTAGAATGGGCCTGGCTAAATGCTGTGGACTCTAGATGTGGTGGGGAATTCTTCTTCTGCTTGGCAGTGAGTGCTAACACACAAGCTCTAAGTTCTTCTAATTCTGATTTTAAAGAGTCAATTTCAGGAGTGACCAGATCATCATCTGTAGTGCACACTTGCCTCACAGTTGTTTTAATAGCACTCTGCTTTTGGCGCACAGGCTGCTGCTGTTCCTCTTCACGTATCTCGTTCAAGAGCTGTAGGAACGATGGTGGATTGTCTTTCTTCTCTCGTAGCCGTAGCTGCAAAAGCATGAGATCTGAGTGAACTGCCTCACGCAAAAGCTGTTCTACGCGGACACGGTCTTGTTGACGTGGCCATATTCCACCACGGCGGACCACTTTATTAAGCTGACGCTCTATTCTTCTCAAAAAGTCAGACAGATGTTCCCCAGTATTCTGTCTCAACAATCTAAAACAAAGTACAGCTCTTCCCAGAATCTGAACAGCCGAATTCTCTTTCCATGGCATCAAGATAGTTGTGAGGGGAAGCATCTGGATCAGTTGATCTTACTGCCCGTGCTATCTCAAAAGCTGGGCCCCTTAAGCTCTCAATTATCCTCTTCCGTTTTTCTTTGTCGGAGCAATCACATACCTCTACCATAAGATGAGCCTGCTCCCACCAGTTATCAAGACTTTCTTCACCAGCCGGTGTTGGAACAATGCCAGAAAAAGCTTGCAAACGTTTGAAAGCATTTCCGTCCTGTGCTGGCCGCATGGACTTCCGAAAGAACTCCCCCATGGCTTTTATGAGAGAATCTGTCGAGGTTGATGGCTCTTCAGACCCCGGCTGGTCAGGATCTGGAGCACTTCTTATCCCACATATAGGCCATGGTTGTCCCCCCTTGACTGGTACAACTTCAGGTGGAATGGTGTCTGTGTTTACTCTCTGTTTGCATTCACAGTATGCAATAAAATGTCCAGTTGCTGGTTCGAAAAACTTCATCCTTACTTTAATTCTCCCCAGCACCTTTACAGTCGCAAGGGTCTTCTCAATATCCTCCGCTTCAGCACCTTCGGGTATATTGGAAACCCCAATAACATGTTCGGGGTCCAATCCCTCACCCTTGCACCATCTAAGGATTATTGACATATTTTCTTTTAGTGGTTGTTATAGTTTTGTTTGCTACCCTCTACTCATTCTTTTATTCAGTAATTTTGTGTTCTGAGCTAGTTTTGCTGGCCTCTGGTTTTAAAATAATACTTAAACATGAACTGAATCTATTCAGGGGGGTATTCCAGGTTAGCCTGACGTTGTCATACTCATAATTCTAGTCAGAATATGAGTCTGAGAACTCTCCGTTGGGCTTTGACTACAGGGCGTGTTTCAAACGAGCCTGGAAAACAAATGCCTCTTCGCTCAATTGGATAGATCTACAACCAATCAGAGCAACAGAGTATGTGACGTATGTTAAGCACCGCATAGTTGTTGTCAACAGAACTAAACTACAAGCAGACTTGAAGTATGCTTGAAGAATGAATACAAACGATTTTTGCCGGTGTTGTAAAATTAATTTAAGGGTAAGGAGAGTACTTGTTCATACGGTCAACCTTTTTGAGCGAAACAATAAAGGGCAATGCATATACGAACAAGTTCTCCGTTTAGGATTACAACTCCATCGGGGCCAGCTGATAAAATAAACTTTTACCGAATCCCGTAGGAAGGACGGCAAAAACATATTTTCCATGACAAATGCCTTGATTGCGTCTCTCTGTTCCTCTTTCAAAATTAATGCGCTGTCGATGTCTTCTAAAACAGACTCGATGGCAGAATCATAACATCCCAGATCTCCAGCGGTAGCCATGTTTGTTCAAAACGAATTCAACTTAAGCGCTCTTTTGTGACGTGGGTGATTACGTTACTGTTGATCATCTGTCCATCATCGTATAAAGCCCGCCCTGGCAATTTAATTGGTTCGCCCAGATTCTGGTTTTCTGTAGTTGGTCCCCAATACGAGACCCTCCAGACCCAACTTCCCGACCAAATTCTTTTGGGGGCGGGGAGAAGTTGGGCTGGCAGCCAGGCTAATTCCAGGTAGCGGGGTTAACAAACTCTGAGATTAACCCTAAACTCTGAGTTGAGTTACTCTAACATGGGAAACTCTGAAAATTCGGTTCCAGAAAAGCTGATATGAATTTGTTAGCTCAACTCGGAGTACGTCAACTCAGAGTTAAGCGCGGGCATGAGAACTATTGAAAGCCAACATCAATGGAGCTCCGATTCTAGGATCCACCATGGCACACGGCGAAAAAAACGTTGCGTACTCCACCAAACTTCAGATACAAGTTTTATTTCGTGTTTATGGTCGAGCACATATTCCAGGAAAAAAGCTACACGGCTGTAGCAGCGTATACAAGTGGTGTGGGAGACAATTGCTGCCGAGTCAATGCATACATTTGAAGGCAATAGCCAGTCCATAAATTGAACATTTAACCCCACTGTTTGTTAATATTAAGGGAGAAAAAGTGTTCAATGTTTTATTAAATGTAAAAACATACTACAAAACAGTAATTCATATTTTGCTTAGGCTATACTCTTGTGATTGTAGCCTCGACGTCACCTTAGTTTTAATCATATTCGTCATGATACTAAGTAAATATCAATTGGTGCCTATTTCAATTTGTAGTAGCAGTTTCCCCCAACAGAATGTTTTTCATCAAAAGATGATGATGATGATGATTAAAATGACGAAAAGACATTGACTGCTGCCGCAGAAATGGATGCAGAGAATTGTGTATGTAGCTACTGGTAGTTCTCTCAACATCTACTTTTATTTACAGGCTTGTACGGAATTGTCAGTTACACTGACATTGTGAGAATAATTATTATTAAAAAAACTATTTGCACATTCTGATCCTGTTGAACAGAGCATGGATGCTGTATACATAAGTGAATTTTGCATGTGGAACAGTGAAATGTAGCTAATGTAATCTCATGTATACCCAGTTACAAGTAAATGAGTTGTACAAATTGCACCTCGTGAAGAAAGTGCCAAAAACTGACGAAGAGATGGTGTAGGCCTACTTAAAGTAGAAGAATAAAGGCTTATCTCCAAAAAGATTTACTGGAACACCAGTTACGGGAGGATGCATGGTCACAGGTGATGTTAATTGTAGGAACAATAACCTACATTAATATTAATTGTTGAATTTGCTGAATGTCTATTTTGACCAAGATATGTTGTACATAGGGCAGAAGAATAAAGGCTGATCTTGTAAGGCTATCCACCTGCCCCCACCTCTCATATGGTAAAATATGGAGTTACTGGATGGAGTCTCAACTTGATGGCTCTCACATCTCATTGTCTAACTTACTGTAGCATTGCTAGTCATGTTGATAAGTAAGGGTCAAGATTCTGGTGTGATTTTAGTTGTTCTTAAGGAATTGTGAAGCATTGTTCTGTGGATTATTGATCAAGACGTTCTCCTCAGCTCTAGCTTGTCCTACTCTTTTTACTCACTCTTGCTTTCTATCTCTGGTTTACAATAATCATGGTAGAGTAGGCATAAGAGTTAACCTTCATTGATATCATTCATTTGCAATATAATAACAATAATTTAACCATTCTTGCTCTGATTTAACCCAAAAATCAATATAGTCAAATAACTGTAATTCCATTGGTATTGGCATCATTTGGTTAATATTAATACACTGTTCAGTTTCCCATCTTCCTTCAAACCATAGGGGAATTCGTTTCGGTTGTATGGCCAATATTGACCCACCACAATGTTAAAATAGATTTGCTGAAACACCAGTTTCAGGATGGTACATCATGTAAATTGTAGGAATCATATGAATCATGTAAATTGTAGGAACAATAGCCGATAGAAATAGGCTGGGCTACTCATTGTGATTTCTATTTGTAGTCAATGAAGAAAACCAAATACAATTTCAATTATTGGGGTGTGCTTGCCTCTGCGAACACAAACCATTGTTATCTCACATATATATTATTTATTATTATTGTTTATTTTCGCGCCCCTAAGGCTCCAATATTTGGACTATATAGACAACGTCGATGTCAAAAAGTTTGTCTTGCTCTCGATTGCGTTGTTTCTATTCGGATTTACGTTCCGTTGCACAGTTTAGGAGGTTACAATGTTTTTGTGGGGACAAAGTGCCTTTTGTCGACGAAGGGTAACTTGTGCTGACTACGTCACCACGTCAACACACGCTAGCAATGACGCATGGATACAACGTGATAGAGACTTTCTAGCTCGCAAATTGGAGCTTGGATTACGAGTGAAAAATACCACCCCCAAAAAATCACAACCATTTGGCTTTGTAGAGAAAGCGATTTCGAGTGGAACTGCAATCTCGCATTTTTTATTTAGGTTGTGACAGTCTTTGAAATTTGAGCGAGTGCAGGTCGCCCGTGAGACCGCCTTGTCTTTTAGGCGGCAGCCATGCTAGAAAGCGTCATAGTGGTATTTTTTTTAGCTAATTTTTGTTCAATTTTACACAAAAAAACTGAAAGAGGGAAATGTTATGACGATATGACTATAGTGAAAACAGCCAGGTGGTGATATTTTAATATAGATTGCTGTAAAAACGTTGATTTGTTTGCTACGTGAGAGCCTGTCAGCCTCCATTGACGATTGCGGCAGCAACAAGTGTTGTCAACAGCGTTGACACTCAGTCAACTGTCGATCTGCGTCTGGTGAGTATTTTCTTAATTTCGTACCAGGGTCAATTCTACATCTAAATGGACAGCAGTGTTTTACAGATATGGCGATTGCGAAGACAGCCAGCGGGTCAGCATAGTTTGTTATTTGTGTTAAACTTGGAATTTGAGTGAGACTGCGTCTTGTTTTGACGTTAGCCACAGAGTCACAGACTCGGCTCGCCCACTGGCAGTGTAGTAGGCTACAGTACTGTCTTCAATGCCATAGCTAAACGTTATTTATTTACTTTATTACACGGCTGTTCTTAATGCTGTAGAATGCTCCATTCACTTGAATGTGGCTTCCCAACGTTCTGCGGTAAACAATTTTCTCATATTTTTATATATATTTGCTCTGACTCTGACTATTGTATTTTATATTGTAAATTGGCAATTTATATTTTATTTTATGCCCACTTTTATTTTATTTTAGTGTATTCCACTTATTACTGCTAGTTTTAGTATAGTTAGACCACTTATTTAAATTTAAGATTCCTATATGTTTATTGTATGCACCTTCCTGCCAAAGCAAATTCCTTGTCAGTGCAAACTTCCATGGCGAATAAATCCCATTCTGATTCTGATATTTGACCGTTGCTATGAATATTTGACCGCTGTCAAGAGAAGTGGTCTTTTTGCCTCGGATTCACGTCTTTCGTAGCACTCCGCAAGTAGTCCTGTAACTTTTCAACCCCAGCGTACTTTGTTGCTTAGCGACATCAGCTGATTTGAAGCCGGTAGATAGAACGCCGGTCATTATTGGGAAAATAAGCCCCTTCAGAGCCGAAATACTACCAGTGACAACATTGTTACAGTAGCTTGTTTCAAAGAGGGTTGGCTTGTTTCAAAGAGGGTTCGCTTGTTTCAAAGGGGGTTCGCTTGTTTCAAAGGGGGTTCACTTGTTTCAAAGAGTGTGCTTAATGATTTAAGCAATATGAGTAGGCTAAATGCTTGAAAATATCACTAGAAGGGAGTCAGGTGGCTGAGCGGTTATGGAATCGGGCTAGTAATCTGAAGGTCGCCAGTTCGATTCCCGGTTGAACCAAATTACGTTGTGTCCTTCACCCTACTTGCCTCGGGGGAATGTCCCTGTACTTACTGTAAGTCTCTCTAGATAAGAGCGCATGCTAAATAACTAAATGTAAATGTAAAACAGACCCGCCTTAAACCAGTGGCGATTTCTTTAAGACAGCAAGGGAAGCTCGGCTTCCCCTAACATAAAAAAGGAATCCTGGTCAAATATTTACTATTGTGTTAAAATTTAAATTTGTAAGAACACGTTCATATCGAAGGCCAGTTCGTTCAGAATCAGCTACATATATTAGCAGGTCGACTGACTGATTTCCGTCTCATACTTTCCCGTAGCGCCACAGTGCATTTCCCTGTGGAAGCTCAGCTTCCATGGACTTCGATGGGCCTGCTATGAACAGTTGTTTTGAGTGCTTCAAAACTATACGGTCATTGGATAAATGCTGCGATTATGTCCCGCCCTGGACGCTCAGTGTCTCTGGGGGTGAATGGAGGAGTGGGCTGGCCTGGACGCTGGGTTTCCGCGTGATGATTGGAGGGTCTGTAGAAAGACTGCATCTCCTTTTGATTGACAGCGATTTTGTACTATAAAACTTGCCGAAGCTATTCAAGCTCAGTCTTATCACGGATTGCAACTGCAGTTGAAAGACAAACTGCGGCAACCTATTTCTTGGTATTTGCTTGGCGAAATTGCTAGCCAATTTTCATCATATATTTCATACAATTATACATTACATTCCTTGTTTTAGTTTAACCTAATTCCCACATTTCCTTCAGGCTTAATATATTTTCTTTAGTTCGTTCATTCATTCATACAGTAGGCTAGGCTAGTGTCGTAGGGATGAAATAGCAAGTGAACTGAAAATGTATATGATGTAAGCCGAAAATGAGTTTCCCCTATTTGAAAGACCAGCAGCCGCCACTGTCTGAAACCGAAGCAAGCAAGCACACCCTACAATTTCCCCAAGAAATTGTACCCTCTGTACAATTGTGTATTGTTTGTATTTATTTCAGTGCCCAAAAATATTTGGTCAATTCTGAGTGCATGTCCACGGCATGTAACACTAGCGAAGAAGGCCCACAAGCGACTGCTGACCATTTCACCCAATTAGCATGTTAGATTGGTAGGCATATCATTGCCAAAACGTGTCCTAATACTTTATCACAAGTTATTTAAGTACCATCTATATACTTTAGATATAATATTATTATTATAGCACTACCATAGCCTCAGGTTATACCCGGGCTTCATATGTATTCCGCGGTATGTTGCTACAGAAACCGCCCGTGAAAGCGCTTCCATTTTGCAGTGAAAATTATCTGGCTTTAAAAGCAGGCGTAAACCAGGATGCGCATTTGCCCCCTGGTGAAATGGCCAAAGGATTTTTAACACAATGATCATACTTTTTGAGTTGAGTGATCACGAAATCATTATGCGTTACAGATTAAGCAGCCATGCAATATTACAGTTACTGGAAGAAGTCAAAGATGACATCAAACCTCCGAATAAGCGTTCACATTCCATTCCAGCAGTTGTTAAAGTCTTCGCTACATTACAAATATTGGCATCAGGATAATTTCAAACAGTCATCGCTGTTTTGACTTTTGTGGCTGATCCACGAAAGAAAGAGAGAAGTATGGAATGTACGGTATAGTCGGCGGAGAAAGGCGCTGTTTAGCCGATGACCTGCAGATTTCATAAATACGATGTAAACTTAAAGGGGCAATTGACTGCAAAACCGATTTTACCTTGTCATTGTTGAAAAACGACAGTTCGGAGGGTAAACTGAACATACCGTGAATATCAAAGTCCATTGACACCTTTTTCCTATTCAAATCTCAAAAAGAAAAAATTTGGCTGTAAAACGCTAGCTTTTCAACAAAGCCACCGGTCCTACGTAGGACCGGTGATCGCCCTCTTATTGGCTCTGGTCTGTATCTTTGTCACGCCCCAGAATTTACATTCAGACCAGCCCGAGGTAGCGTCTATCTCCGATACTAGTTTAGCTGCGCGCTGCTCTGTGTAGGCTACTTATAAGGAATTACAAAGAAGAACGTTTTGAATTATAACAAGGATATTGAAAATGGACCACGGTCGTAAATGCTGTGTTCCAGGCTGTACAGGGAAGGCTAACACTCACAGTCTTCCCAAGGAGCCAAACATTCAACAGGCATGGCTGCTGTTGTCTATGAGAAGATCCCCGCGAAGTTCGACACTCAATCATTTGCTCTGAACATTTCACCCAAGACAGTTTTGACAACCTTGGACAATTTCAAGCAGGATATGCTAGGAAGCTGAACCTGGAAAGAGGTGCTGTTCCAACCGTATGCTCATTGCAACCGCAAGCTCTAAGGACAGTATGATGTTGTGCTAACAGTTATTAGCAATGCTAACGTTTCCTGTATATAGCATACCAGGTAGAATGCTAAATACGTTTCTACACACATCAAATGACTCTAGCTAGACTAGCTGTAGTCGGCATTAGAAGGGAAGCTTCCGAAAAATAGCCAGAAAACGAACTGCAGTCTGGCTTATTGCTAACGCCTGTCTAGATAATCTATTTGAAAGAACTGGAGAAAGGCAGGTTCTAGATACAGGATACGTTAGCATTGCTAGTAACTGTTACTAGTAACACCTAGACTGTAGGCATGTAAACAAGTTTAGCTTGCTAGTTAACGCAAGAGCATAGGTAGAATGTGTGATCATTTAGCCTAGTTTATTGGCAATGGGGCTAACGTTGATTCATGTTCCTGACTGTGTTTCATTCAAATAAATAACCTGTGTAATGAAAATCTACAATTCACGATGCATGTTTGTCCAGATCTTTGTCATGTTATTTTACAGCAAGATATCTAGAGCTAGCCTAGCTAGCTAACTGAAGCCGAGTAGAATCACGATATGGTTTGGTTGCTAAGCTGTAGCCTAACGTTCTACCCACCTAAGTCAATCCAGTTTGCTTCAACAACAGAAGTGGAAACAAGTAATAGTCAATCTGTTGAAAACAGTGTTGTGTAGACACAATAGATTTATTTGCGCGTTTTTATTTCAAGTCTCCAACTTCGGTGTTTCAGCGAGTGCTGCTGTTGGCCGTGTTGCGTTTTTGCTCCCAGCTTCACTCGTTGATAACCAACCAATCAGCGCGCAGCTGATCTAAATATTAATGAGCATACCATAAAAGGAGAAAAGCTATTGTTTTTTCCCGGGAACATTTCAGAGGATCTGTCAGAGGGCATAGAACAGCACCCGGGCCATTTTCAACCCAACCAATGTTACATACCCTATTCGGAGACCTTAAGGAACAGTGTGAAATACCCAAAAAACCCAGTCAATTGCCCCTTTAAGTATCACAGCGTGCGCAATCTGCGGGTTGCCCATGGCGCTAATAACGCTACGTTTGCGAATGTACATACATGAGGCCCTCAGTATTCATTCTCTATCATAGATTTATTAGTCCCGTTTTTATGATTACCATTACTCAGCTCACCAGTCCTTTTTTAAATTTGGACAGCACTTGCACTGTCAAGTCTTATATTGTCAGACAAACATGAACCCAAAGGGTCATTACTGTGATGCTGCTAATAGCACTGAGCTATAGAGGGTTTTCGCCATCTTGGAGGCACTCTGCATCACAACAAAGCACTGGCACTGAAGTATATCCCGAACGTCGTCAAGGAAAATTGTGAATTATTGCCGTGTTTCAGGTTGTACCAATAGGACAGATCGAGAAAAACATTTGGTATATTATCGACTTCCAAAAGTTATTAAAAACCAGGGAGAGGAATGCCAGAGATTATCTGAGTAAAGGAGGCGCATGTGGTTAGTAAACTCAACCAAGATCTACGAGAGACAAATCTGGACAAAATCCGTATTTGTTCGGCACATTTCTTGTCAGGGATTGTGAAATGTTTATTTCAGCGGCTCATAACAAATGTTCTATTGTAAAGATAATATTTTTAATAGTAGATAGTAAAAACAATTACTGCTTTTATTGTTTTTACTGTGTGCTTATTTTACTGTAAAGCTGACATTGACATAATATAATTCATATCAAACTACTGCATGTGTATGGGTTCGGCGAGAAAACCAGGTAGTTAACAATATCGGGATATCCAACTGAAGGCAGAATCACCGGGTCGTCACGTATCCAGGCAAGTAGAGTGAGCTAACTGGTAGGGATCTGCACCGACAATAAATCCTAATTTCTCAAAATATCGACCCCAAGTCCTTCCCTATATGCATTGGAATCTTGGACGCGTTTTGATGACCATTTCGGTCATTTAGACATGGCTACAGTTGTACCAAAGAGTATAGAATATACGTTCTTTGGTTGTACTCCGTTCAGTTGTTTACACCGAGTGCCTCCAATATGGCCGCGCATCCGGGTTACCGCCCAGAACGTGACGTCGGTGAAAACCCTCTATAGGGTTCAAGCATAACAGTGGCCTCGATGTTTGAGGACTCTCTAATCTGAACGTTTTGTGGATTTTAGATTAGTTTCTAGTTGTCTAATTGTTTTTCATCAGGCACATTTATCTATCTGGAACTGAACCCTGAAACATCAGTTTTTCATTGGTGGTCATTTGGGTTGAGATTGGGTGACTGCAAAGGGCATAGCATATGATATTCTCAACTCCATTTCCCAAAGTCAACCCCAGCCTTAATCTCAGCTCCCTGTCCCAGCCCCAGGCTCAGCTCTAGTCCCAGCCTGAACTCCAGCTTCAGCCCCAGCCCCACTACCATTCTCTGCCCCAGCTTAAACCCAATCTCTCAGCACCAACCCCAGCTTCAGCTACACCTCCAAGTCCCAACATTAACCCCAGCCATACCCTCGGCTCCATGCAGGGGCGAATCTAGGTTCCCACTTTTGGGGGGGCTAAGCACCTAGATAAAACCTATTATTTTTCCTGTGACCCAGCAAAACTAAGGGGGTCTGGGGGCATGTTCCCCCAGAAGACATTTTTGCAAATATAATTTTAAATAGTGTCCTCTAGTAGGTTTTAGGAAGAGAAATTAACACATTTAGATCTAAAGTATGATTTTTATGTATTTTATTTTTTTATTAACAAGTTTTTGGGGGGCTAATGAAACTTTTGGGGGGGCTCCAGCTAGATACTCCCATGGCTCCATGTCCCAGCCCCAGCTTCGGTTCCATGTCCAACCATCAACCTTAGCCCCAGCCCCAGCCAGCATCTACCGTAGGTCAGTCAACATGGCTAGCTAGCTAGGATCATCAGAGCTAAAAACGTTTCCACTATGGCAGCAATCTGTGGAACCAGAGGTGTGGAAGAGAGTGTGTTTATGTATGCTTGTTTGTGTACTTGGTGTGTGTTTGGTGTGTTTGTATGGGATGTGATGACAAAGGACACACTTATTGGCATGTGGTCATAGCTTGAGGTGACTGACGGGTGGTCATAAGACTACAGTGGAATTTCGATGTCACCCCGATCCAGCCAATCAGCAAAGCTGGGGACCAGGGGGTTGTGGTAACATGTTCGGCAGCGTGACTTAATGTGATTTGGGGAGATGGGGAGGTGCAAATGGGTGGAAGGGGAGAGAAGTGTGGAGCTGGCCTGGACTGCTTTGGCACAAAGCCTCCCGCTCACACTGAGGTCTGCAATTACACAGGACATAAACACGGTCTCCCCAAGAACAAGAGGCCACGCTTTAACTACAGGCGTCTGCTCTGAGGGCTGGTGGGAACAGAAAGAGCTGGAGTGTGTTGGTGAGTCCACAGGGTCGAGGAAAACACCCCAGACACAGACGTTACGTGACTTCAGAAAAGCATGAAGAAAAAAGCATCTTTGAAGATGTGGACAGACAGAGAGTCTGACAAACAAACAATGCACTCCACATTTACCAACTGACCCAAGTTGAACACTTGATTTTGGTGTTTAACACCCATTGACACTATCCTGCTAAAATGGAAAATCCATCCCAACACCTTTGTGAAGCTTGGTCTGAAGATCATCTGTGCCAAATTTAGTAAACATATGACACAATTTGGGGCGTGTAAAAGGTTTTTACACTTTTCCATTAAATCCAAAATGGCGGCCGCGTCAATTCGGTTGTTATGAAATATCATCGATGGTCAAGTTTGATATCTCACAAGACATCAACCGACAAAGAAATTACTTTATTAAGTTAAACACTTCAACAGTTATTAGCCAAAACACGTTTATGCTTCCGGCCACGCCCCCTTTTAGTCACATGACACCATTTTTGAAGGACATACTCAGAATAAGGTTCCAAGTAGGCATATCAAATTTAGTGTCACTGCCTCAAAGAACTGCTGAGATAAACTTCATTTTTTAAGACTTCATTTTTAGACTTCAGTTTGTGTCTGAGCAACATGCTGCTGCTAGAGAAGCCTTTAGAGTCTGGTCAGAGGCAGGCAGACCCAGACAGGGAGTGCTGCTTGATAACAAAAACCTCACAAATGCTAGATTTAAATATGCACTCGTTTCATTAAGAGAAATGAAAACACAATGAGAGCAGACTCGCTGGCCAGAAAGATGCAGAATAACAATCTTACTGACTTCTGGAAGGAGGTCAAGATCATAAATAATAACAGAACTCCCCTCCTTTCTGATATCAAAGGGGTTAGTTGTCCAGAGAAGATTGCTGATCTATGGCATGAGCACTACAGTAAACTATTTAATTGTGTTAAAAGTAACACAGTGAGAATTGATAATGAATATAAAGGTATCTCTGCAGACTTGATAGTTAGATCAGTAGATATTTATGATGCCATCCACATGCTAGACAACAACAAAGCTTGTGGTATGGATTGCATTTCTGCAGAGCATCTAAAAAATGCCAGTTATAGACTCAGTCCATTTCTAGCCATGTGTCTCACTGGAATTATGGTTCATGGTGTTCTACCGAACTCTATTATGTCAGTACTGTTAGTGCCTGTTGTTAAAGATAAGGCTGGTAAACTGAACAGCATAGACAACTATCGACCCATTGCATTGGCCAGTATCTTGTCTAAAGTGTTTGAGAGAATTATTTGATTGAAATTGGAAATGTATATTCTGACTGCAGAAAATCAGTTTGGTTTTAAAAGAAAACATGGTACTGATCTCTGTATCTATGCTCTGAAGGAGATTGTCTCAGGTACACAAGTCTTAATTCATCTGTATTTTTATGCTTTATTGATGCTTACAAAGCTTTCGATCGAATTTGTCATGAAAAACTGTTTATGAAACTAATAGCGAGAGGTGTCCCTAAACCTCTTGTGAGGATTTTGGTGTTCTGGTATGCCAATCAAACTTTTAATGTTAAATGGGACAATGTTGTATCAGCTCCTTTCCATGTTGGTAATGGAGTTCGACAAGGAGGAATTTGATTTCCCTTTTTGTTTAATATGGATATGGACGACTTATCAAGCCAGCTGAATAAGACAAATACAGGCTGTCTTGTTGGTGAATCTATTGTCAATCATCTGATGTACGCAGATGATCTGGTTCCACTCAGCCTGTTGCAACAGATGCTATGGGTGTGCTCTCAGTATGGCTTAGATCATGATATAAAATATAATGCAAAGAAAAGCCACATAATGATAGTCAGAAGTAATCAGGACAGGAAATTAACCTTCCCTACCTTTTATTTATCTGGCAGTCCCCTTGGTGTTTGTGAGGAAATAAAATATCTGGGCCATGTCATTTCTGATGATTGGACAGATGACAACGATATGTATCAACAGCGCTGTAAAATATATTCTCAGGCCAGTATGTTATTAAGGACGTTTTCTATGTGCTCAGATTCAGTTAAATGTTCCCTGTTTAGAACCTACATAACACCATTGTACACTGCTCATTTGTGGTCTATGTACAGGAAAAGGAGTATACAGATACTAAAAGTAGCCTACAATGATGCTTTTAGATTGCTACTTAATGTGCCAAGGTGGCATAGTGCTAGTCAGTTGTTTGTGTCTAAGCACGTACCAACCTGTAAGGCAATCCTGAGACAACTGATGTATGGTTTCAATGATGCTTTTAGATTGCTACTTAATGTGCCTAGGTGGCATAGTGCTGGTCAGTTGTTTCTGTCTAAGCACGTACCAACCTGTAAGGCACTCCTGAGACAACTGATGTATGGTTTCATGTGTCGACTGGACAAGTCTGAGAACTGAATAGTAGAAGCTCTGGTCAACCCTCTAAAGAGCTGCTATCGATTACTTGGAACTTAAGACTACATTGGCACAAAAGTCTTCATACTTTTTATGCACTGTATTATCTATGTTTTATGTTTTTGTTTTATAGCTCTATGTCTGTTATTTTATGTGGAACTTGGCGTCTGAAATAAAGATTTATATATATATATAAATACATATATATATATATTAATGTTTCAGGATTTGTATAACTTTTTACCATTGCATACAAAATCGGAAATGCAATACCAAAAAGATCAGCTTTTGTTAAGAGATCCAAGATTACAAGATCCACAAGGCCTTTGCTAGAGACTAAGGAATGAGTGGGGGCTTGGTCAGCCCACACTCTCCTGAAATGTTGCGTGTGCGTCTTGCCAAGCCCGCGCGTGTGTAAGTTAAGGCTGAATGTGTGAGGATGTGGAGCACGCGCGGGCAGGAGGAGGGGAGACATTCATTGGAAATTTGGCTAGAAATTAGCCAAGCAAGCATGTTTCAAATATTCACCAAAAATCGAACTTTGATCTTACAGTCAACTTTTTCACAGATTTGTGTTATAAACATTCTCAAGAGTCTTCATATGAACTTGTGATTGAATCAGAGTATCAGTTTTTGACTGGCTGATGTGTAAAGCATTATTTTAGCGTTAGCGATAAGTTCAATTTGCTTTATATCAATCATTTTTGGAGATATGAAGTTGCCTTTGCACACGGTAACATGTTGTAGTGTCTTCCATCGATATACCAAGTTTCGTGTTGATATCTCAAAGATTTAATGAGACATGACTTCACATCCTGTTTGGCGGCTTTTCTGATGAATTTGATTGGCTGTACCGGACAAACGGTTGTGAGGATCAAAATTCTTTTTGATAACTTTTGTGAGGCTTGGTCTGAAGATCATCTCTGGTAACTTTGAAGAAGATATGACAAAAATTGTAGGAGGAGTAGGCTTTCAAAGGTTTTTGATAAAACCGGAAATAGCGGAAAATCTATATAACCGGAAATTGACGCCATGGGGTGCGTTGAACTCGGCTTGATCCAGGGAATCCAATGGTGCCTCATTTTTGAAAATCGGTCATACGGTTCAAAAGTTGCGTGTGTAAACACAAGTCCAACTTTGACCCGTTGGTGGCGCTGGAGTGGTCTAATGGGAGACATGAAACTTGGTGTAGGTATAGAATCAACTGTCCTTAATGAGTGTGCCAAATTTCACAAAAAGTTGTCGAAGGGTTCTAGGGGCTGCCATTGACTTCCATGGAACAAGAATAATAATAAAACTAACAATAACAATAGGTTTCCTCCTGACGGAGGAATCCTAATAAAACTAACAATAACAATAGGTTTCCTCCTGACGGAGGAATCCTAATAAATATAACTGCAAGCAGTAATGGCGGATTCCTCCAAACATTGCGAACCATTGAAAAATGTATATTCTTGACAAATTGGAACTGTATAGAAAAATCTATGCTGCAGAATTACCAATGGGATACCAAATCTGAAATATAATACCATCAAGATCCACAAGGGCCTTTATTTCAACCCAAGGAGTGAAGGGAGGGGGCTTGGTTAGCCTATCCATTCCAGAAAGCCTTTGTGCTTTAGGGCGTGTAATGTAGAGCCACCTATGGGTAACGGTGGGACAGTTGTGGTGTGGTAATTACCCTTGGTCTATACTTTCAAAAAAGCTCGACCAGAGCATACCCCCCGCTCTCAGGGTACCGAGCTTCAGCTCAGTCATGATGCTGGGATGAATGTAGGCCTATATGTAGAGACCAGGGAGACAGACACACCGGCCAGCTGCCCTGATGGGTTTGTGGTAGATCATTAATGCGGGTTGTATCCTACAACGCTCGTGGCCTCCGAGTAGGACATACTGCTGCTGATAGATCAAGACGTTTGGTCGTGGACACATTGCTGGACGAGAGTGACATTGTCTGCCTTCAAGAAACCTGGATGGCCAAGCAAGATCTGGACAAATTGAACTCCCTACACAAGAACTTTCATGGTGCTGGAGAGTCCACTACCGATCTCAGCATGAGAATGGTTTGTGGGAGGATAGCTGGTGGTGTAGCTATACTGTGGAACATAAAATATGACCCAACGGTAAAGGTGGTGTGGCTTAACGTTGACTGGGCTATTGGGTTGGAGTTTAATCACAATGAAAATACATTTACTATTGTAAATGTGTACACACCATATGAATCCTATGACCATGAGGATGAATTTCAGAACAGGTTAGCTTTTATTCAGTCCTTCATAGAGGACAATAGTTCATGTTGTGTCTATGTCATGGGTAATTTTAATGCTGACATGTCAGATAAGCGTTTATTCGCACAACATCTGCAGCAGTTCTGTAATGAAACTAAATTAATTATATCAAGCGTTATTGCCTGATACAAGTTTTACCTATATAAGTGAAACGTGGCACACAACTTCCTGGCTAGACCATATTGTAACCACAGCCGATGGTCATGACTCACTGGAAAGTATAGAGATGTGTTATGGGCTGGCCACCACTGATCACATACCAGTTGCTATGCTGCTAAATGTTGAGAGTGTACCCTTGTTGCTGGCCCCCCAAGAAAACTGGACTGGTCAAAATTGACCAAAGAGGTTATGCACAGATATTCTCTATTAAGTGACAGCTTACATAGTGATGTTGCATTTTCTAGGGATGCCCTAATGTGCACGGATATGAACTGCAAGGATAAACATCATGCTGAAAAGCTCTGTGCCATGTATGATGATATTGTCAAATGTCTTTATGCTTCCAGTGAACCTTTTATTAATCACAAGAGTAAGGTCCCTAACGCACGGCCTGTCTGGAATGAGTTTGTGTCTGAGCAACATGCTGCTGCTAGAGAAGACTTTAGAGTCTGGTCAGAGGCAGGCAGACCCAGACAGGGAGTGCTGCTTGATAACAAAAACCTCACAAATGCTAGATTTAAATATGCACTCGTTTCATTAAGAGAAATGAAAACACAATGAGAGCAGACTCGCTGGCCAGAAAGATGCAGAATAACAATCTTACTGACTTCTGGAAGGAGGTCAAGATCATAAATAATAACAGAACTCCCCTCCCTTCTGATATCAAAGGGGTTAGTTGTCCAGAGAAGATTGCTGATCTATGGCATGAGCACTACAGTAAACTATTTAATTGTGTTAAAAGTAACACAGTGAGAATTGATAATCAATATAAAGGTATCTCTGCAGACTTGATAGTTAGATCAGTAGATATTTATGATGCCATCCACATGCTAGACAACAACAACGCTTGTGGTATGGATTGCATTTCTGCAGAGCATCTAAAAAATGCCAGTTATAGACTCAGTCCATTTCTAGCCATGTGTCTCACTGGAATTATGGTTCATGGTGTTCTACCGAACTCTTATGTCAGTACTGTTAGTGCCTGTTGTTAAAGATAAGGCTGGTAAACTGAACAGCATAGACAACTATCGACCCATTGCATTGGCCAGTATCTTGTCTAAAGTGTTTGAGAGAATTATTTGATTGAAATTGGAAATGTATATTCTGACTGCAGAAAATCAGTTTGGTTTTAAAAGAAAACATGGTACTGATCTCTGTATCTATGCTCTGAAGGAGATTGTCTCAGGTACACAAGTCTTAATTCATCTGTATTTTTATGCTTTATTGATGCTTACAAAGCTTTCGATCGAATTTGTCATGAAAAACTGTTTATGAAGCTAATAGCAAGAGGTGTCCCTAAACCTCTTGTGAGGATTTTGGTGTTCTGGTATGCCAATCAAACTTTTCATGTTAAATGGGACAATGTTGTATCAGCTCCTTTCCATGTTGGTAACGGAGTTCGACAAGGAGGAATTTGATTTCCCTTTTTGTTTAATATGGATGTGGACGACTTATCAAGCCTGCTGAATAAGACAAATACAGGCTGTCTTGTTGGTGAATCTATTGTCAATCATCTGATGTACGCAGATGATCTGGTTCCACTCAGCCTGTTGCAACAGATGCTATGGGTGTGCTCTCAGTATGGCTTAGATCATGATATCAAATATAATGCAAAGAAAAGCCACATAATGATAGTCAGAAGTAATCAGGACAGGAAATTAACCTTCCCTACCTTTTATTTATCTGGCAGTCCCCTTGGTGTTTGTGAGGAAATAAAATATCTGGGCCATGTCATTTCTGATAATTGGACAGATGACAACGATATGTATCAACAGCGCTGTAAAATATATTCTCAGGCCAGTATGTTATTAAGGACGTTTTCTATGTGCTCAGATTCAGTTAAATGTTCCCTGTTTAGAACCTACATAACACCATTGTACACTGCTTATTTGTGGTCTATGTACAGGAAAAGGAGTATACAGATACTGAAAGTAGCCTACAATGATGCTTTTAGATTGCTACTTAATGTGCCAAGGTGGCATAGTGCTAGTCAGTTGTTTGTGTCTAAGCACGTACCAACCTGTAAGGCAATCCTGAGACAACTGATGTATGGTTTCAATGATGCTTTTAGATTGCTACTTAATGTGCCTAGGTGGCATAGTGCTGGTCAGTTGTTTCTGTCTAAGCACGTACCAACCTGTAAGGCACTCCTGAGACAACTGATGTATGGTTTCATGTGTCGACTGGACAAGTCTGAGAACTGAATAGTAGAAGCTCTGGTCAACCCTCTAAAGAGCTGCTATCGATTACTAAAACTTTTTCACAGATTTGTGTTATAAACATTCTCAAGAGTCTTCATATGAACTTGTGATTGAATCAGAGTATCAGTTTTTGACTGGCTGATGTGTAAAGCATTATTTTAGCGTTAGCGATAAGTTCAATTTGCTTTATATCAATCATTTTTGGAGATATGAAGTTGCCTTTGCACACGGTAACATGTTGTAGTGTTTTCCATCGATATACCAAGTTTCGTGTTGATATCTCAAAGATTTGCTGAGACATGACTTCACATCCTGTTTGGCGGCTTTTCTGATGAATTTGATTGGCTGTACCGGACAAACGGTTGTGAGGATCAAAATTCTTTTCGATAACTTTTGTGAGGCTTGGTCTGAAGATCATCTCTGGTAACTTTGAAGAAGATATGACAAAAATTGTAGGAGGAGTAGGCTTTCAAAGGTTTTTGATAAAACCGGAAATAGCGGAAAATCCATATAACCGGAAATTGACGCCATGGGGTGCGTTGAACTCGGCTTGATCCAGGGAATCCAATGGTGCCTCATTTTTGAAAATCGGTCATACGGTTCAAAAGTTGCGTGTGTAAACACAAGTCCAACTTTGACCCGTTGGTGGCGCTGGAGTGGTCTAATGGGAGACATGAAACTTGGTGTAGGTATAGAATCAACTGTCCTTAATGAGTGTGCAAAATTTCACAAAAAGTTGTCGAAGGGTTCTAGGGGCTGCCATTGACTTCCATGGAACAAGAATAATAATAATAAATATAACTGCAAGCAGTAATGGCGGATTCCTCCAAACATTGCGAACCATTGAAAAATGTATATTCTTGACAAATTGGAACTGTATAGAAAAATCTATGCTGCAGAATTACCAATGGGATACCAAATCTGAAATATAATACCATCAAGATCCACAAGGGCCTTTATTTCAACCCAAGGAGTGAAGGGAGGGGGCTTGGTTAGCCTATCCATTCCAGAAAGCCTTTGTGCTTTAGGGCGTGGAATGTAGCGCCACCTATGGGTAATGGTGGGACAGTTGTGGTGTGGTAATTACCCTTGGTCTATACTTTCAAAAAAGCTCGACCAGAGCATACCCCCCACTCTCAGGGTACCGAGCTTCAGCTCAGTCATGATGCTGGGATGAATGTAGGCCTATATGTAGAGACCAGGGAGACAGACACACCGGCCAGCTGCCCTGATGGGTCCGTGGTAGATCATTAATGCGGGTTGTATCCTACAACGCTCGTGGCCTCCGAGTAGGACATACTGCTGCTGATAGATCAAGACGTTTGGTGGTGGACACATTGCTGGACGAGAGTGACATTGTCTGCCTTCAAGAAACCTGGATGGCCAAGCAAGATCTGGACAAATTGAACTCCCTACACAAGATGTTTCATAGTGCTGGAGAGTCCACTACCAATCTCAGCATGAGAATGGTTTGTGGGAGGATAGCTGGTGGTGTAGCTATACTGTGGAACATAAAATATGACCCAACGGTAAAGGTGGTGTGGCTTAACGTTGACTGGGCTATTGGGTTGGAGTTTAATCACAATGAAAATAAATTTACTATTGTAAATGTGTACACACCATATGAATCCTATGACCATGAGGATGAATTTCAGAACAGGTTAGCTTTTATTCAGTCCTTCATAGAGGACAATAGTTCATGTTGTGTCTATGTCATGGGTGATTTTAATGCTGAAATGTCAGATAAGCGTTTATTCGCACAACATCTGCAGCAGTTCTGTAATGAAACTAAATTAATTATATCAAGCGTTATTGCCTGATACAAGTTTTACCTATATAAGTGAAACGTGGCACACAACTTCCTGGCTAGACCATATTGTAACCACAGCCGATGCTCATGACTCACTGGAAAGTATAGAGATGTGTTATGGGCTGGCCACCACTGATCACATACCAGTTGCTATGCTGCTAAATGTTGAGATTGTACCCTTGTTGCTGGCCCCCCAAGAAAACTGGACTGGTCAAAATTGACCAAAGAGGTTCGGCACAGATATTCTCTATTAACTGACAGCTTACATAGTGATGTTGCATTTTCTAGGGATGCCCTAATGTGCACGGATATGAACTGCAAGGATAAACATCATGCTGAAAAGCTCTGTGCCATGTATGATGATATTGTCAAATGTCTTTATGCTTCCAGTGAACCTTTTATTAATCACAAGAGTAAGGTCCCTAACGCACGGCCTGTCTGGAATGAGTTTGTGTCTGAGCAACATGCTGCTGCTAGAGAAGCCTTTAGAGTCTGGTCAGAGGCAGGCAGACCCAGACAGGGAGTGCTGCTTGATAACAAAAACCTCACAAATGCTAGATTTAAATATGCACTCGTTTCATTAAGAGAAATGAAAACACAATGAGAGTAGACTCGCTGGCCAGAAAGATGCAGAATAACAATCTTACTGACTTCTGGAAGGAGGTCAAGATCATAAATAATAACAGAACTCCCCTCCCTTCTGATATCAAAGGGGTTAGTTGTCCAGAGAAGATTGCTGATCTATGGCATGAGCACTACAGTAAACTATTTAATTGTGTTCAAAGTAACACAGTGAGAATTGATAATCAATATAAAGGTATCTCTGCAGACTTGATAGTTAGATCAGTAGATATTTATGATGCCATCCACATGCTAGACAACAACAAAGCTTGTGGTATGGATTCCATTTCTGCAGAGCATCTAAAAAATGCCAGTTATAGACTCAGTCCATTTCTAGCCATGTGTCTCACTGGAATTATGGTTCATGGTGTTCTACCGAACTCTATTATGTCAGTACTGTTAGTGCCTGTTGTTAAAGATAAGGCTGGTAAACTGAACAGCATAGACAACTGTAGCGCCTCTCTAGTTTGGTGGATTTGTAATGAGAGGTGGCTAACCTGAGTTCGTTAGTAATTGTTACTAACTTAAACCAATTTAACATATGAAAAAAACAATACAACCAACTGTTAAACAAAAACAGGAAAGATTTACTTCAGACAAAAAATCAGTTCTTCAGTTATTGGTTCAACATTTACATGACATCGTAATGCACATGGACACACAATACAAACTAGCCGGCAATGCTAACTACACGAATACCTTAATTCAGTACAGTTCTACGGTGCAGGCCTGAGTGTAGCTCGTGTGCGTTGTAGCCGTAAACAAAATGGCTGTTTCGCCAGGATGGCACAAAATAACAAGGAGCTGGTACCTCGGATCAGCAGTGCGGTAGCACACGCACTGCGGCAGAAGGGCGGCAGCAGGTGAAGGAGAGACCGACCAAATACTCTCGTGGATTTACGAGACGAACCAACTCAGGAAGAAGACTGAGGACGACGACAATCCCGACCTCCACCGGCTCCAACCTGGCACTCGCTGTCGCTAGTCTGGCGGCAAAGCCCGTGCTTAATCCAAAACCGCCAACAGCCAAACTCCTCTTTCTGGGTTATTGTTGTTGGTTGAGATATTCACCCAACAATATAAACATAACACCACTAATGATAATATAAAATCTTCACTCTTGGTATTTTACCGTACGCTACAATTTTCTTCTCCCTCCAACTCCTCCGCTCGCTCTGTCTTTTTCTACTCCAACCTCATCTACCCCAACTTCCCGTGTTACCCTGCCCTTTGACCTCAAACCGGATTGGCTTAACATCATAATCAAAATTAAAGCAACAACATAGATTCACAAAACATTCATCTTACTCTCTTCATATTTGTAACCGGTACATTTTAACATGCGTTTTTTAAACAACAGATATACATTTCCAAATGCTGTATTCAGTAAAACATGAACAATATGCATTTCTCATCAAATCAAAATCATACTCTCAAACCTTAAAGTCTATTTATTAAACTATGAACTTAAGTATTATGTATTCAAACTTTTATATTTATGTAATAGGATTGTTTCAACAGAAATGTTTACCACCCGGGCTACACAACTATCGACCCATTGCATTGGCCAGTATCTTGTCTAAAGTGTTTGAGAGAATTATTTGATTGAAATTGGAAATGTATATTCTGACTGCAGAAAATCAGTTTGGTTTTAAAAGAAAACATGGTACTGATCTCTGTATCTATGCTCTGAAGGAGATTGTCTCAGGTACACAAGTCTTAATTCATCTGTATTTTTATGCTTTATTGATGCTTACAAAGCTTTCGATCGAATTTGTCATGAAAAACTGTTTATGAAGCTAATAGCGAGAGGTTTCCCTAAACCTCTTGTGAGGATTTTGGTGTTCTGGTATGCAAATCAAACTTTTCATGTTAAATGGGACAATGTTGTATCAGCTGCTTTCCATGTTGGTAACGGAGTTCGACAAGGAGGAATTTGATTTCCCTTTTTGTTTAATATGGATATGGACGACTTATCAAGCCAGCTGAATAAGACAAATACAGGCTGTCTTGTTGGTGAATCTATTGTCAATCATCTGATGTACGCAGATGATCTGGTTCCACTCAGCCTGTTGCAACAGATGCTATGGGTGTGCTCTCAGTATGGCTTAGATCATGATATAAAATATAATGCAAAGAAAAGCCACATAATGATAGTCAGAAGTAATCAGGACAGGAAATTAACCTTCCCTACCTTTTATTTATCTGGCAGTCCCCTTGGTGTTTGTGAGGAAATAAAATATCTGCCATGTCATTTCTGATGATTGGACAGATGACAACGATATGTATCAACAGCGCTGTCAAATATATTCTCAGGCCAGTATGTTATTAAGGACGTTTTCTATGTGCTCAGATTCAGTTAAATGTTCCCTGTTTAGAACCTACATAACACCATTGTACACTGCTCATTTGTGGTCTATGTACAGGTAAAGGAGTATACAGATACTGAAAGTAGCCTACAATGATGCTTTTAGATTGCTACTTAATGTGCCAAGGTGGCATAGTGCTAGTCAGTTGTTTGTGTCTAAGCACGTACCAACCTGTAAGGCAATCCTGAGACAACTGATGTATGGTTTCAATGATGCTTTTAGATTGCTACTTAATGTGCCTAGGTGGCATAGTGCTGGTCAGTTGTTTCTGTCTAAGCACGTACCAACCTGTAAGGCACTCCTGAGACAACTGATGTATGGTTTCATGTGTCGACTGGACAAGTCTGAGAACTGAATAGTAGAGGCCCTGGTCAACCCTCTAAAGAGCTGCTATCGATTACTTGGAACTTAAGACTACATTGGCACAAAAGTCTTCATACTTTTTATGCACTGTATTATCTATGTTTTATGTTTTCGTTTTACTCTCTTTTTTATAGCTCTATGTCTGTTATTTTATGTGGAACTTGGCGTCTGAAATAAAGATTTATATATATATAAATACATATATATATATCAATGTTTCAGGATTTGTATAACTTTTTACCATTGCATACAAAATCGGAAATGCAATACTAAAAAGATCAGCTTTTGTTAAGAGATCCAAGATTACAAGATCCACAAGGCCTTGGCTAGAAACCAAGGAATGAGTGGGGGCTTGGTCAGCCCACACTCTCCTGAAATGTTGCGTGTGCGTCTTGCCAAGCCCGCGCGTGTGTAAGTTAAGGCTGAGTGTGTGAGGATGTGGAGCACGCGCGGGCAGGAGGAGGGGAGACATTCATTGGAAATTTGGCTAGAAATTAGCCAAGCAAGCATGTTTCAAATATTCACCAAAAATCGACCTTTGATCTTACAGTCAACTTTTTCACAGATTTGTGTTATAAACATTCTCAAGAGTCTTCATATGAACTTGTGATTGAATCAGAGTATCAGTTTTTGACTGGCTGATGTGTAAAGCATTATTTTAGCGTTAGCGATAAGTTCAATTTGCTTTATATCAATCATTTTTGGAGATATGAAGTTGCCTTTGCACACGGTAACATGTTGTAGTGTCTTCCATCGATATACCAAGTTTCGTGTTGATATCTCAAAGATTTGCTGAGACAGGACTTCACATCCTGTTTGGCGGCTTTTCTGATGAATTTGATTGGCTGTACCGGACAAACGGTTGTGAGGATCAAAATTCTTTTCGATAACTTTTGTGACGCTTGGTCTGAAGATCATCTCTGGTAACTTTGAAGAAGATATGACAAAAATTGTAGGAGGAGTAGGCTTTCAAAGGTTTTTGATAAAACCGGAAGTAGCGGAAAATCTATATAACCGGAAATTGACGCCATGGGGTGCGTTGAACTCGGCTTGAACCAGGGAATCCAATGGTACCTCATTTTTGAAAATGGGTCATACGGTTCAAAAGTTGCGTGTGTAAACACAAGTCCAACTTTGACCCATTGGTGGCGCTGGAGTGGTCTAATGGGAGACATGAAACTTGGTGTAGGTATAGAATCAACTGTCCTTAATGAGTGTGCCAAATTTCACAAAAAGTTGTCGAAGTGTTCTAGGGGCTGCCATTGACTTCCATGGAACAAGAATAATAATAAATATAACTGCAAGCAGTAATGGCGGATTCCTCCAAACATTGCGAACCATTGAAAAATGTATATTCTTGACAAATTGGAACTGTATAGAAAAATCTATGCTGCAGAATTACCAATGGGATACCAAATCTGAAATCTAATACCATCAAGATCCACAAGGGCCTTTATTTCAACCCAAGGAGTGAAGGGAGGGGGCTTGGTTAGCCTATCCATTCCAGAAAGCCTTTGTGCTTTAGGGCGTGGAATGTAGCGCCACCTATGGGTAATGGTGGGACAGTTGTGGTGTGGTAATTACCCTTGGTCTATACTTTCAAAAAAGCTCGACCAGAGCATACCCCCCGATCTCAGGGTACCGAGCTTCAGCTCAGTCATGATGCTGGGATGAATGTAGGCCTATATGTAGAGACCAGGGAGACAGACACACCGGCCAGCTGCCCTGATGGGTCCGTGGTAGATCATTAATGCGGGTTGTATCCTACAACGCTCGTGGCCTCCGAGTAGGACATACTGCTGCTGATAGATCAAGACGTTTGGTGGTGGACACATTGCTGGACGAGAGTGACATTGTCTGCCTTCAAGAAACCTGGATGGCCAAGCAAGATCTGGACAAATTGAACTCCCTACACAAGAACTTTCATGGTGCTGGAGAGTCCACTACCGATCTCAGCATGAGAATGGTTTGTGGGAGGATAGCTGGTGGTGTAGCTATACTGTGGAACATAAAATATGACCCAACGGTAAAGGTGGTGTGGCTTAACGTTGACTGGGCTATTGGGTTGGAGTTTAATCACAATGAAAATGAGTTGACTATTGTAAATGTGTACACACCATATGAATCCTCTGACCATGAGGATGAATTTCAGAACAGGTTAGCTTTTATTCAGTCCTTCATAGAGGACAATAGTTCATGTTGTGTCTATGTCATGGGTGATTTTAATGCTGACATGTCAGATAAGCGTTTATTCGCACAACATCTGCAGCAGTTCTGTAATGAAACTAAATTAATTATATCAAGCGTTATTGCCTGATACAAGTTTTACCTATATAAGTGAAACGTGGCACACAACTTCCTGGCTAGACCATATTGTAACCACAGCCGATGCTCATGACTCACTGGAAAGTATAGAGATGTGTTATGGGCTGGCCACCACTGATCACATACCAGTTGCTATGCTGCTAAATGTTGAGAGTGTACCCTTGTTGCTGGCCCCCCAAGAAAACTGGACTGGTCAAAATTGACCAAAGAGGTTATGCACAGATATTCTCTATTAACTGACAGCTTACATAGTGATGTTGCATTTTCTAGGGATGCCCTAATGTGCACGAATATGAACTGCAAGGATAAACATCATGCTGAAAAGCTCTGTGCCATGTATGATGATATTGTCAAATGTCTTTATGCTTCCAGTGAACCTTTTATTAATCACAAGAGTAAGGTCCCTAACGCACGGCCTGTCTGGAATGAGTTTGTGTCTGAGCAACATGCTGCTGCTAGAGAAGCCTTTAGAGTCTGGTCAGAGGCAGGCAGACCCAGACAGGGAGTGCTGCTTGATAACAAAAACCTCACAAATGCTAGATTTAAATATGCACTCGTTTCATTAAGAGAAATGAAAACACAATGAGAGCAGACTCGCTGGCCAGAAAGATGCAAAGTAACAATCTTACTGACTTCTGGAAGGAGGTCAAGATCATAAATAATAACAGAACTCCCCTCCCTTCTGTTATCAAAGGGGTTAGTTGTCCAGAGAAGATTGCTGATATATGGCATGAGCACTACAGTAAACTATATAATTGTGTTCAAAGTAACACAGTGAGAATTGATAATCAATATAAAGGTATCTCTGCAGACTTGATAGTTAGACCAGTAGATATTTATGATGCCATCCACATGCTAGACAACAACAAAGCTTGTGGTATGGATTATATTTCTGCAGAGCATCTAAAAAATGCCAGTTATAGACTCAGTCCATTTCTAGCCATGTGTCTCACTGGAATTATGGTTCATGGTGTTCTACCGAACTCTATTATGTCAGTACTGTTAGTGCCTGTTGTTAAAGATAAGGCTGGTAAACTGAACAGCATAGACAACTGTAGCGCCTCTCTAGTTTGGTGGATTTGTAATGAGAGGTGGCTAACCTGAGTTCGTTAGTAATTGTTACTAACTTAAACCAATTTAACATATGAAAAAAACAATACAACCAACTGTTAAACAAAAACAGGAAAGATTTACTTCAGACAAAAAATCAGTTCTTCAGTTATTGGTTCAACATTTACATGACATCGTAATGCACATGGACACACAATACAAACTAGCCGGCAATGCTAACTACACGAATACCTTAATTCAGTACAGTTCTACGGTGCAGGCCTGAGTGTAGCTCGTGTGCGTTGTAGCCGTAAACAAAATGGCTGTTTCGCCAGGATGGCACAAAATAACAAGGAGCTGGTACCTCGGATCAGCAGTGCGGTAGCACACGCACTGCGGCAGAAGGGCGGCAGCAGGTGAAGGAGAGACCGACCAAATACTCTCGTGGATTTACGAGACGAACCAACTCAGGAAGAAGACTGAGGACGACGACAATCCCGACCTCCACCGGCTCCAACCTGGCACTCGCTGTCGCTAGTCTGGCGGCAAAGCCCGTGCTTTATCCAAAACCGCCAACAGCCAAACTCCTCTTTCTGGGTTATTGTTGTTGGTTGAGATATTCACCCAACAATATAAACATAACACCACTAATGATAATATAAAATCTTCACTCTTGGTATTTTACCGTACGCTACAATTTTCTTCTCCCTCCAACTCCTCCGCTCGCTCTGTCTTTTTCTACTCCAACCTCATCTACCCCAACTTCCCGTGTTACCCTGCCCTTTGACCTCAAACCGGATTGGCTTAACATCATAATCAAAATTAAAGCAACAACATAGATTCACAAAACATTCATCTTACTCTCTTCATATTTGTAACCGGTACATTTTAACATGCGTTTTTTAAACAACAGATATACATTTCCAAATGCTGTATTCAGTAAAACATGAACAATATGCATTTCTCATCAAATCAAAATCATACTCTCAGACCTTAAAGTCTATTTATTAAACTATGAACTTAAGTATTATGTATTCAAACTTTTATATTTATGTAATAGGATTGTTTCAACAGAAATGTTTACCACCCGGGCTACACAACTATCGACCCATTGCATTGGCCAGTATCTTGTCTAAAGTGTTTGAGAGAATTATTTGATTGAAATTGGAAATGTATATTCTGACTGCAGAAAATCAGTTTGGTTTTAAAAGAAAACATGGTACTGATCTCTGTATCTATGCTCTGAAGGAGATTGTCTCAGGTACACAAGTCTTAATTCATCTGTATTTTTATGCTTTATTGATGCTTACAAAGCTTTCGATCGAATTTGTCATGAAAAACTGTTTATGAAGCTAATAGCGAGAGGTTTCCCTAAACCTCTTGTGAGGATTTTGGTGTTCTGGTATGCAAATCAAACTTTTCATGTTAAATGGGACAATGTTGTATCAGCTGCTTTCCATGTTGGTAACGGAGTTCGACAAGGAGGAATTTGATTTCCCTTTTTGTTTAATATGGATATGGACGACTTATCAAGCCAGCTGAATAAGACAAATACAGGCTGTCTTGTTGGTGAATCTATTGTCAATCATCTGATGTACGCAGATTATCTGGTTCCACTCAGCCTGTTGCAACAGATGCTATGGGTGTGCTCTCAGTATGGCTTAGATCATGATATAAAATATAATGCAAAGAAAAGCCACATAATGATAGTCAGAAGTAATCAGGACAGGAAATTAACCTTCCCTACCTTTTATTTATCTGGCAGTCCCCTTGGTGTTTGTGAGGAAATAAAATATCTGCCATGTCATTTCTGATGATTGGACAGATGACAACGATATGTATCAACAGCGCTGTCAAATATATTCTCAGGCCAGTATGTTATTAAGGACGTTTTCTATGTGCTCAGATTCAGTTAAATGTTCCCTGTTTAGAACCTACATAACACCATTGTACACTGCTCATTTGTGGTCTATGTACAGGTAAAGGAGTATACAGATACTGAAAGTAGCCTACAATGATGCTTTTAGATTGCTACTTAATGTGCCAAGGTGGCATAGTGCTAGTCAGTTGTTTGTGTCTAAGCACGTACCAACCTGTAAGGCAATCCTGAGACAACTGATGTATGGTTTCAATGATGCTTTTAGATTGCTACTTAATGTGCCTAGGTGGCATAGTGCTGGTCAGTTGTTTCTGTCTAAGCACGTACCAACCTGTAAGGCACTCCTGAGACAACTGATGTATGGTTTCATGTGTCGACTGGACAAGTCTGAGAACTGAATAGTAGAGGCCCTGGTCAACCCTCTAAAGAGCTGCTATCGATTACTTGGAACTTAAGACTACATTGGCACAAAAGTCTTCATACTTTTTATGCACTGTATTATCTATGTTTTATGTTTTCGTTTTACTCTCTTTTTTATAGCTCTATGTCTGTTATTTTATGTGGAACTTGGCGTCTGAAATAAAGATTTATATATATATAAATACATATATATATATCAATGTTTCAGGATTTGTATAACTTTTTACCATTGCATACAAAATCGGAAATGCAATACTAAAAAGATCAGCTTTTGTTAAGAGATCCAAGATTACAAGATCCACAAGGCCTTGGCTAGAAACCAAGGAATGAGTGGGGGCTTGGTCAGCCCACACTCTCCTGAAATGTTGCGTGTGCGTCTTGCCAAGCCCGCGCGTGTGTAAGTTAAGGCTGAGTGTGTGAGGATGTGGAGCACGCGCGGGCAGGAGGAGGGGAGACATTCATTGGAAATTTGGCTAGAAATTAGCCAAGCAAGCATGTTTCAAATATTCACCAAAAATCGACCTTTGATCTTACAGTCAACTTTTTCACAGATTTGTGTTATAAACATTCTCAAGAGTCTTCATATGAACTTGTGATTGAATCAGAGTATCAGTTTTTGACTGGCTGATGTGTAAAGCATTATTTTAGCGTTAGCGATAAGTTCAATTTGCTTTATATCAATCATTTTTGGAGATATGAAGTTGCCTTTGCACACGGTAACATGTTGTAGTGTCTTCCATCGATATACCAAGTTTCGTGTTGATATCTCAAAGATTTGCTGAGACAGGACTTCACATCCTGTTTGGCGGCTTTTCTGATGAATTTGATTGGCTGTACCGGACAAACGGTTGTGAGGATCAAAATTCTTTTCGATAACTTTTGTGACGCTTGGTCTGAAGATCATCTCTGGTAACTTTGAAGAAGATATGACAAAAATTGTAGGAGGAGTAGGCTTTCAAAGGTTTTTGATAAAACCGGAAGTAGCGGAAAATCTATATAACCGGAAATTGACGCCATGGGGTGCGTTGAACTCGGCTTGAACCAGGGAATCCAATGGTACCTCATTTTTGAAAATGGGTCATACGGTTCAAAAGTTGCGTGTGTAAACACAAGTCCAACTTTGACCCATTGGTGGCGCTGGAGTGGTCTAATGGGAGACATGAAACTTGGTGTAGGTATAGAATCAACTGTCCTTAATGAGTGTGCCAAATTTCACAAAAAGTTGTCGAAGTGTTCTAGGGGCTGCCATTGACTTCCATGGAACAAGAATAATAATAATAATAAAACTAACAATAACAATAGGTTTCCTCCTGACGGAGGAATCCTAATAATAAAACTAACAATAACAATAGGTTTCCTCCTGACGGAGGAATCCTAATAAAACTAACAATAACAATAGGTTTCCTCCTGACGGAGGAATCCTAATAATAATAAAACTAACAATAACAATAGGTTTCCTCCTGACGGAGGAATCCTAATAATAAAACTAACAATAACAATAGGTTTCCTCCTGACGGAGGAATCCTAATAATAAAACTAACAATAACAATAGGTTTCCTCCTGACGGAGGAATCCTAATAATAAAACTATCAATAACAATAGGTTTCCTCCTGACGGAGGAATCCTAATAATAAGAAAAGGTAGAATCACTTATGTGGCTTCGCCGCTTCGCGGCTTGGCCACCAATAATAAGAAAAGGTAGAATCACTTATGTGGCTTCGCCGCTTCGCGGCTTGGCCACCAATAAATATAGCTGCAAGCAGCAATGGAGGGGCCAAGCAGTCCAGAGCAGGACAAGGCCTCCATAGCACTTGCGCAACAATTAAGTCACAACAACCTGTTGCACTCATGCAACACGCCAAGTTTGGTTGAAATATCTGTTTGCGTTCCAAAGTAGTGATTGTTTACAGTGTTTTTTTCTGGTATAACACCGCAGGCCTCCTCTGCTCCTCGTGGGAACAATGGAACCCAAGTTTGGTGACAATCGCACAAATGGTTGCTGAGTTACGCTCTCACGTGTCTTTTGCGGCTTCGCCGCCGCCTTTGATCGTCTCTACCGAACAAACGGTTTTGAAAATGTAAAATCCATCCCGACACCTTTGTGAAGCTTGGTCTGAAGATCATCTGTGCCAAATTTTGTAAACATTGGACAACATTTGGGGCGTGTAAAAGGTTTTTACACTTTTCCATGAAATCCAAAATGGCGGCCGCATCAATTCGGTTATTATGAAAAGTTATCAATGGCCAGGCTTGATATCTCACAAGACATCAACAGACAAAGAAATTACTTTATTAAGTTAAACACTTCAACGGTTATTAGCCAAAACACGTTTATGCTTCCGGCCACGCCCCCTTTTAGTCACATGACACCATTTTTGGAGGACATCCTTAGAATAAGGTTCCGAGTAGGCGTACCAACTTTGGTGTCACTGCTTCAAAGAACTGCTGAGATATGGCTTCACTTCCTGTTTGGCGGCTTTTCTGCAGAATTTGATTGGCTGTACCGGACAAACGGTTTTGAAAATCAAATATCCTTCGATAACTTTTGTGAGGCTTGGTCTGAAGATCATATCTGGTAATTGTGAAGAACATTTGACAAAATTTGTAGGAGGAGTAGGCTTTTAAAGGTTTTTGATAAAACCGGAAATAGCGGAAAATCTATATAACCAGAAATTGACGCCATGGTGTGCATTACACTCGGCTTGATCCAGGGAGTCCAATGGTACCTCACTTTTGAAAATGGGACATACGGTTCAAAAGTTGCGTGTGTAAACACAACTCCAACTTTGACCCGTTGGTGGCGCTAGAGTGCCAAAGTATGGGACATGAAACTTTGTGACTTGAACCAGGGGACTGTCCCTAATGAGTGTACCAAATTTCACAACTTTCGACCAAGCGCTTCTAGGGGCTGCCATAGACACCCAGTCTTAAGAATAATAATAATAAATATAGCTGCAAGCAGCAATGAGGTGGCCAAGCAGATCAAGTGACCCAAAAAACAACATAGATATTGTCTGAACAGTGCCATAAATAGACCTACCAAGTTTGTTGTCAATTCATGAAAGACTTTCTAAGATAAGGCTACCTCATTGTCTGGTTGTTTTTGATATGAGGACCAATGGTTGGGCAAATTGGGTGGGCTTTTTGTTCGTTCAGATTATATTTAAGTACTTTACCCTGATCATCAGGGTCAAAACACAGTACATTCTGTCATTTTTAGACGTAAGATGTAAGACTCTTTGTAAGGCTGCAAATACTCATATTATTGTAGTCAGGATGGCACGCTCAATCCTTTCCTGTAGCTCCAGTGCCCTGTATGTTGTATGAGATGTTTCCTTGTTCCAACACATTTTATTCAAATGAATGCTGTCATCAGAAGCCTGCTTACAAGCCCATTCAGTTTGAATCAGGTGTGTTGGAAGAGCTAAACTTATAAAACATGTGACAGGTTCCCCAGGACCAGGGTTGATAATGGATATTCATTCCAGGGGTGTTCAACCCTGGTCGTCAGTACCCACTGTTCTGTGTTTTTGGTGTTTCCCTTCTATAACACACATGATTGAAATGATTGGGTTGTTATCAAGCTCTGTGGAGGCCTGATAACGAGCATAAACTTGAATGAGGAGTGCTGAATTCACTAAAATTCACAAATGATAGAAAGGTTGCAAACACAAAGGGCCATAATGCAAACCAATAACATGAGAGATATTAACATTTAAAAAAATATGGACCAAAAATGCCATAATGTCTGCAATAGACACTAATTGAAGCATGCAAATTAGAAGGACAGACAGAAAGGTAGACATCACACAAACAAATCAAAGTCAAAACGGACGAGTTCCTATTCTGGAATGTGTCTGATCATACAATCAAGAGGTTTTCTCAGGAAGGATTCTCACACTCACTAAAAATTAAACTGGACACTGTATAGTATGTTTATACAGGTAATGAAGCACTATTGTCTCTTGCCTGTGCTCTTATTACAGATATTTTTAATATCTGGGTGAAATTGACCAGAAAGGCTATTTATACAAAAAAGTTTCATTATCAAAATGTCCATATTCGTCATTTTTTGCACTTTTTCATGAAGTATTGGGGATATCATTAAATCAATTGGAATTCACAAATGATAGAAAGGTTGCAAACACAGAGGGCCATAATGCAAACCAATAACATGAGAGATATTAACATTTAAAAAAATATGGACCAAAATGCCATAATGTCTGCAATAGACACTAATTGAAGCATGCAAATCAGAAGGACAGACAGGAAGGTAGACATCACACAAACACATCAAAGTCAAAACGGACGGGTTCATATTCTGGAATGTGTCTGATCATACAATCAAGAGGTTTTCTCAGGAAGGATTCTCACCCTCACTCAAAATTAAACTGGACACTGTGTACTATGTTTATACAGGTAATTAAGCACTATTGTCTCTTGCCTGTGCTCTTATTACAGATATTTTTTATATCTGGGTGAAATTGACCAGAAAGGCTATTTATACAAAAAAAGTTTCATTATCAAAATGTCCATCTTCGTTATTTTTAGCAGTTTCTTTAATGAAATATTGGGGATATCATTAAATTCACTCAAATTCGCAAATGATAGGAAGGTTGCAAACACAGAGGGCAAAATTTAAAAAAATATGGACCAAAATGCCATAATGTCTGCAATAGACAATAACAAAGCATGCAAATCAAAAGCACAGACAGAAAGCAGGTAGACATCAAACACACACAAACACATCAAAGTCAAAAAGTCTGGGCCAGGGATCAAGTTTCAGACATGTCTGGCTTGAAATGAACAAAGTAACAAATGCTGTTATATTTGCAGCTTATAAATACTTCCACTGCAGCGCAGTTTTAAAAAGAGACGCGCCAAGGAGAGGTCACACCTGAGAAGCATCACTTAATTATTAGTAGGTCGTAATAGGATAATGGCTAGCCCCTCGAAACAACCTAGAAAGGATGACGATAGCATAGTGGGATATTTGCACTGTGTGTCACCGGTGAAAACTTCGAGGCGGAATCTCCGCTACTTCGAGGCGACCCTACAGACCGGCCGAGAGGAATACCACAGAGTGGTAGCATTTTCGGTAGACAAGAGGATCCCGTTTACGCAAGCTTCGCAAAACAACAGCCCAGTGAAGCTGGCGAACGTCAGGAGAGGCCTCAGTAAGTACCCATCTGTCAATATTCTAGGTTCTTTAGTGGTGAGAGTAACATAGTGAGTTTTGTAAACTAATGGTTTGTATTGTCCTCCATTCAGGTTACTCCGATCCCAGTGGCTTCGACGTTCTCTGTTCAAATAGCACCACTGTGGAGGTGGTGGAGGACGTGGCTTTCTTCCCGAGAGAGCCTCGAAGCATGGGACAGATGACCATCGAGGAGGTGCTGCGCCTTGGACCAAGACAGCGCGTAAGTTGAGCTGCCCGAAAGCGTATAGGCTACTTAATTGTGAAGACAATGATAACATCTTTGTTATGTTTGTCTTGATTTAAATGGTTATCCTGGAAGTTTAAATGGTGGCCTAGGCTATTAAGTGCAATTGAAATAACGTAATTCCATGTGTTTTGTGCCGTTTTTAATAGGTGGGTGTGGTGGATGCCAAGATCCTGCCAGAGGGTACTGTGAGCAGAGTGGTACCTGTTGACGGGGTCCAGTGCGAGTTGAAGGAGCTTCAGATCTGCGATCCCACTGGCCAGACAACTCTCACACTCTGGGAGAAACTGATTCTGACTGTCGAAGTAGGCAAGTCGTACAAGCTGGCCAACTTGTCCACCAGGAAAGCCGGTGACCGTACGGTTCTACCACTCAAACGACTACCACTCAAACGACAACGGTTAGCGAAATTTCGGCCGTCGGAGAACCGGAGTCAGTCGAGGTCCATGGAGATGACCGCCAGGACACATCGATCGTCCATGGAACTGTGACCGGGGTGCAGATAAGCGCCAAACACCGTTGTAGGAGATGCCACACCAGTCAAGAGCCGTTTGTGAGTCGCTCGTTAACGCACAGATGCCAGCGCTGCAAGCTCTTACAAAAAGCCAGCTCCTTCGTGGCTTCCTACAGCGGAGTCTTGCTGCTGATGACCAGCGATGGCCAAGAGCAGTCGCCGATGTTCACAAACTCTGCTCTTTCTGCCTACTTGAAAGAGAAGGACATTGGCGATTCCATGGGGGACTTGCAGGTCATCGAAGAGCATTTCCTCAGTGTTGGTGACGTTGAGTTGTCTGTCAACGCAGAGGGGCTGATCGTTTCTGTAAAAGATATCGTAAGCGAAAAGGGTAGTCCAGAGTGTGAAGCAACAGGCTTTGCAGAGGGGATGGATGAGTTATTTTTAAAGGATGATAAGTTAAATGCCTGAACTCTTCGTTTTTTTTATGTTAGCCTAGGTATTGGGATTATTAGCCTACTATTTCTTTAATGTGTTGATAGCCTAGGCTACTGCCACCTGACCTGTTTTGTTTTGTTGGTTAGCCGATGTTTTCATCTCCTAATATTAGGCTGTTTACAACTGTAGGCTATATTAGCCAGTGATAGGCTAATTGTTAATTTTCAATAGTTTGTATTAGTATTTTGCATTTTTTCACTTTGAAGGCAACTCTTGTTACAGTTCGTAAACTTTCTTGTTAAACAGATTTCATTTCTAATGTCTCCATATTGTTTTAGTTGTTTTCCTGTTTGAGGATTTTCGCTAATAAAGTCAAAGAACTTATATTGTACTATTTGATAAAGTTCACCAGTTGTGTCACTATTAATGTGAGGATGTTATGCCGTTTTTTCTGGAAGGAAAATAAAGTTTGATTGTTGATAACCAATTGGTGTTTTGTTAGCCTACTATTTACCTATCTATTTCAGTTAAACTGTCTGTGCCTGGTGATGTATATTGCAATAATTACAGACTAATATTTGTGGATTGCTTTTTTCAATGCTGCCTTTACTGACATACATTTTAAATTGTAGTTTCGAGTTAATTTGCCATTTATAATAGTTACAAGTAGGCTACATTAGAATTATTTTCTTCCTGCATCTACGTTTTCGATTATTAGTTTGGACTCAATGCGAACAGTTTGTAGGTGGTGGTGTATGCACCTTTAAATAGCATACACCAAGCCCGCCAATCAAATCCAAAGAAGAATTCAACTCAATGTATTAGAAGAAGACGATCAAAACCTCACTTTGGATTGACGACAGACAGGTGAGCCACGCTCAGAATATGTTTCAAGAAAATAAATCGATATGGCAATGTTACTAATTTTAATCTTGAACAACGTATGAAAATATAAGTGACGGTTGAATGTTACGTAAAATACCATAAAATGGTATCTTCGTGAAAGTCAGTTGGTTTAGCTAGCTAGCTACCTGTTAATTACAGAAGCTACTGGAAATGAGTCCTGTCCTCATGCCACATGGAGAACGGCAGATAAAGTTAGAGCTAGCCTAGCTAAATTGGTCGTCATGTAGTTATGCTAACTGAACTCCGTAATGTTAAACCTGTATTATAAGATGGTAGCTGAAGTTGGGATATATCTTGGATAAGCTGGGATGGCCGATGGGTGGTTGACCGTAAGTAAGGCATTTTTCCGTAACACGCTTCTGCTCTAGCCGTCTACCTGACGGTCTTCATGTCTGAAGACCGTCAGGTACAGTAGTTTACTCTACTGTAAAGGATTTGTCCAAGGTCAGAGACTGTACCTACATACTACTAGCATACAACTTAAGTAGCCTAAATTTGTTGGTCGTTTCTTTTCTATGAAATATATTAACTAATATAAGCGAAGGGTAACAAGATGAAGGTAACGGTGATTTTTGTTGGTTGAAATTAGGAAAAGGATTTGGCCCAGGTCAGAGACCGTAGGTACATACTACTAGCATACAACTTAGTAGCCTAAATATGTTGGTCGTTTCTTTTCTATGACATATGTTTAATAATCTAAGCGAAGGGTAACAAGATGACGGTGATTTTTGTTTGTTTAAATTAGGAAAGAGTATAAAATAATTTATATTGTCTTTGACGTTCGTGCCTCGACTGTCTCCGCATTGGTGAGATATCTAGACCTAGCTTGAAAGCTGCCGTTTATTAGTGTTCAGTAGCAGCGATGCTAATTGACACAAGGGAAATTGCCATTAGCCTATGCTAGAAATGTTAGCAATGCCATTTTGAAGTGGAAACGTAACTTCTTGCAATGTAATATTTAAAGTTGGTGGATGTTAGTTTTGTATATTGTTACGGTTTATAGATGCTTGAGTTTTAGCTCCTAATCGCCGATGTTTCCCCCCTGCTTAAAGTTAAGCTGCAAATATATTAATTGGTTGTGTAGGTTGCCATTTCGCATATCACATAGCACTGTTTCTATTGTGAGCAATGAATGCCAATTGCCACGTTTTGATAGCAACTGATTCTCATTAGTTTGAATCGTTTATTCTGTTGGGAATGCAATTAGCTTTTAAGTTAACGTTAGTTAACATATTAGTTATCCAACAATTGGTCTTTATCATGTGAAAACTAACAGTAACCTTCATTTACGCAAACTTTTCCAGATAAAACTTGTGACTGCTGTAGTAAAGGTAAGCTTAAGTTATTGATGAATGTGATGTGACTTACTGTACCCTTGCATATGAATAAAGAAAGCAAGATTGATAGGTGTAGAGGGAAAAGTGTTACTGCTGTTATGTGGTTGGTGAATTATTGCATTTCAGGAAATTAACTTATGGGAACATTCAATGGTTGGGCTCAGAGTATTTTGTATTTGGGTATTTTGTCATTCAGCCATTCCTGCTCCATGCTGTTGATTTAATTTAATTTACCTACAGGACCATCTTATAGGCTATGTTTTTATCATTTTTAATGTGTGGTTTGGCAGTATCTTGACAGTAAGGTTTGCTTTTATGCGAGCAACTGTCATGATTATTTTGGTGAAACCTAAGGTTAACGTTGAAGCCACTTTAAAGATACATTTTTCTTAATTTGTATTTATAGTCAAGCGTGTTTCTGTATGTTTACATTTTATAGACTTCAATTTGAATTTACACAGTATAAATAGAATAAAGGATAAGTATTGGATGTCTAAAGTAAATAGATTGGTGTTTTGAGAATCCTAACCATCTCAATAGTCTGTATACTAGAACTGTTGAGGATGTTATGATAATGATTATGAAATGGTTAAGCAGTAGTCTGGTATGTGACATTTCATAGTTTCTGATGCTTTTTCTATGTGTTTATTTAGATGCCACAATCCAGCAAGCGATCAAAGGCAGCGAAGAAGAGGATGGCTGCTCCAGAGGACCACGGGTCTCCTGTTGAGGTTAAACTTCCTCGTGAAAAAAAAGCAAAACCATCGGGGGTTGGGCCACCTCCCTATCCCAAGGCCAAACATACTAAACCAAACTCTACCAACAAACAAACGTACTCTGAAAACCACCCAATTATACCAAACTCTACAAACAAACAAACTATTACAAACTCTGAAAAACAACAAACTATTACAAACTCTGGCAACCAACGACTTTGTGCAACCCCTTTCCGTACACAGATTCCAGACTCCGTATCCGTACATCTTTGTCAAACAGACAAACTAACTTCAACTAACTCAATGCCTACCACTGTGAACAAGCACCCTGTTACTGATGATGGTTTCTCCTTGACTAAACCTGTTACTTTTCCAGAGAGATCAGTGCTGATGGGATCCTTTCATCAAGGTCATCCACAGTTTGGAGATGCACAGAACAAGCAGTGTGGTGCCATCAGTCTGACTGCAGTTTTGAAGAGCAAGACTAAGAGTGTGTTGACTTGGAATACTCAAGATTTAGATGATGTTTTGGTGAAAGGGACTTGCCTGTATAGATCAATGAGAGCTCAGGGTAAAATAAGAGACCATGTCAGAGGAAGAGGTTACATTGCTGTGTCTGAACTGCCAACAAGACATAGGTTGTGGAATTCTGATTTCAGATTAAACTTTGCTGACTCGTTTACTGGATTTGTTCATGTTGAGGATTACGACCATGCTGTATGTGATGTTGCCATGCCATTTGATGTAGCATTACAACGAACACTGTTGAGTCATGACGCATGTCTCTTAACCATTTGTGCTAATACATGTGCTATTGTAAAAGAGGGAACATGGTTTGCGCTAATTGATTCACATGCTAATAGAAATGTTAACAAGAAACAACATATGGCAAGTATTGTTGCATATTTTAGCTCTGCTGAATCTCTGTACAGGTATGTTTTTGACTTTGCAAGCTCAGTTGGAGAAAATACACCACGCTTTGAGATAACTGGAGTTGAAGCAGTCATGATTGCTGTCAGTGCAGAGCTGTATGGAATGTGTAATGATGCAGGTACATCTTCCAGTTACATGGTAAACACAGCGATCTCTCCAAACAGCAGCCTGCTGTACAGTGATGTTGTGAAAGGAAATGGTAAGGTGTACAGACAGCAGGTAGTCAAGTCAACTACTGGAAATGGCACAAAAGATCCTGTGCAAACGAAAGCTGCTGCCACTGCTGATGTATTCTCAAGCACAGCACTCTACAGTGATGTTCTGAAGCAGAAGCCTAAGGTTTGTGATGATGGGTTTTCTAGTGATGTTTCCAAACAAAGTGTTGACATGCCTGAAGTATATGCTGTTAGATCTGATACCACAAATAAACACAGTGCACAAAGTAAGAACAGCCTAGACCACAATGCCGTTCAACCTACAACCTTTATTCTGAAAAATGACAAGCCTCTCAATCACTCTGTACCGAAACCTCAGCGTCAACCGAAAAATTCATTCCGTCTTAGGAAACGAGCCAAAGAAGTCCTTCCGAGAGAGACGCTGCCATCAAAAACAATGACAGACATACCCATTCAAACAAGTAAAGGAACAGATGTCATTATTAGCGATGTAAGAGTTCAGAAACAACATTTTAAACCTTTAACACGTCAGGATCAGGATGCATTGTGCGCACGTTTAAAACTTGTTAATGAAAACGTTCAGACTACCGTAGCAACAAACGTTGATGTCATGGGTTGTCCTTGTCAAATTAAGAATATAAAGCCAGATGGAAACTGTTTCTATCGTAGCCTATCTTTTAGCATATGTCAGAATGAAGAGAAGCATCTGAAAATTAGACGGTCTGTCGTGCAACACCTTGAAAAGAACAGTTCTAAGTTTGAATTATATTTGAGAGATGAGTACACATCTGTAAAGGATTACGTGACCAAGTCAAGAATGTATTACTGTGGTTCATGGGCAACCGAGATTGACATATATGCTGCAGCTGACTTTTTAGACACAACTATAATGACTTTTAATGATGGAAGATGGAATGCACACCGGCCCACAACTACAAATCCACAGTCATGCACAGAAAATGGTATCTTCTTAAACCACACAGGCAACCATTATGAAGTTGTACAATGTGTTAAACAGAGAGATGCACAAAATGTTTGTGCAGGAATGTGTCAGCCTGGAGAGATTGATCTTTTGAAGACACGTTTAAGGAAAAGGAAATTAATGGATGGAAGAGAAAACGTGAAAGCTAAGAAAGAACGCGAACAGTACTGGAAGAATTCTGATTACAGAGAGCAAAAACTAAAAATTCTTAAAGATAAATATCACAAAGAGTCGCAAAAATATAAGCTGGATAATTATTTGAGGAAATATAAGACAAATCGTGAATTTCAGAAACTCAGACGTGAATACTGGAAGAGTAAATATAGGAAGAATCTTGACTTTAAAGAAAGTGTACGAGCATACTCCAAAAGTAAATACAGAAGGAATGTTGATTTTAAAGAAAGTGTACGAGCATACTCTAAAAGTAAATACAGAAGGAATGTTGATTTTAAAGAAAGTGTACGAGCATACTCTAAAAGTAAATACAGGAAGAATCTTAGCTTTCAAGCAACTGTGCGAACATTTTCCAAAACCAAATACAAGACAAACAGAAAATTTCAGTCTTTTGTCCGTGATTATGGTCGTAATAAATACAGAAGAAATACAATTTTTCAAAATCAAATCAAACAGCATAACAAGAACAAGTACCAAGAAAATGAAAATATCAGTGTAAATAAAATTCAAAGAAGCTGTGAGGACTATGCATGGTGGCAAAAGAGACGAGAAAATTTGGATTTTGCTATAAGTCATTTCCGCCAAGAAGTCAGCAGAGGTCCAGAGTATGTATGCTGTGTGTGTCATCGTTTACTTTTCCGAAAACAAGTTGTTGAGTGTAAAATACTTTGCTATGAAAACAAAGGAGAGAAAACTGCTGCATTGGCTGACAGGTGTATAACACTTAAATATTTACATGTGTGTGATGTTGAAAGTGAGCATGAGAACCATTTGTCTGACAATCCATCAAGTACATTATGGATTTGCTATACATGCCATCGGAAAATACTTTGTGGAAAACTTCCAGACCAGAGTGTTGCCAATAACATGTATTTGGAGGAAATTCCAGCGGAACTTAAGTGTCTAAACTCTTTAGAGCATCATTTGATTGCACGTCATATTCCTTTTATGAAATTGCTGTGTTTGCCCCGTGGTCGCCAGAGAGCTTGTCATTGCCCCTGTGTCTCTGTTCCTATCAATAACGCAGATGTAACAAACATACTTCCGAGACATGAATGTGACGACAAAATGATAAGAGTAAAACTGAAAAGAAAATTGACATACAAAGGGCATTATGAGTACATGTATGTCCATACTGACCGTGTCAGATATGCTCTGAAATATTTAATGACACACAATAAATTGTATGATGATGTGAAGTTCAATGAAGACTGGGTCAATACTCTGAATGAAACTGATGATACTGAGAAAGAGGTATATAACAAAGGTGAAACAGTAAAAGAAAGTAATGAAGACAATACTCCTGAAGAGCCACCAGAGGAAGATTTGACATATATTGAAGGACAGAATGGACTTTTGTCAGATACATCCTTACAGCTGGTTGATCTGGGTTCAGAGATAATTGATCAGCATTTCCAGGACATCCTAAATGTGGCACCAGGTGAAGGCAACAGTCCTGTTAGATTGCTAACAGATCAAACCAATGAAGCAAAATGTTTCCCTGTCCTCTATCCTACTGGTGGGCCTACTTTACATACTGAAAGAGAAGAAAAAATAACTTTGTCACGTTACCTGAATGCACGCATACTCAATGCCGATGGCCGTTTCGCACAGAACACAGACTTCATTTTTTATGCACAGTACATATCAGAAGTTAATCAAGTTGTGTCTAGTGTTTCAGTTGCATTACGCAAAGGTGAAGGTTTGTCTATGAAAAAGATGACACAAGACATGCTAACAAACTCAGACTCGCTACGTCAAATATTACGTAATAATGAAGGATACAAGTTCTTAAGAGGAATTCGTGGCACACCTCCATACTGGATGTCAGTACAGAAAGACCTTTTTGCCATGATAAGACAGCTTTCCATACCCACTTTCTTTGCATCTTTCAGCTCTGCTGATTTGAGATGGCCTGAAATGCTGAACTCTATCCTGAGAATAGAAGGAAAACAATTAAATGTTGATGAGCTTGACTGGTCGGAAAAATGTGGTCTTATACGACGCAATCCTGTCACAGCAGCAAGAATGTTTGATCACAGGTGGCATTGTTTTCTGCGTGATGTAATCATGTCTCCAGCTGAACCCATTGGGAAAATAAAAGACTTCTTTTACCGTGTTGAATTTCAACAACGTGGTTCACCTCATGTCCACTGTCTTTTTTGGGTTGAGAATGCTCCTAAGATTGACAAAGAAAGTGATGCTGAAGTAGCACATTTCATAGATACCTACATCACTTGTGAGACTCTACCTGAGACTGACCCAGAGCTTTATGAGACTGTGAATTGTGTGCAGAAACACAGCACGAGACATTCCAAGACATGTCGTAAGAAAAACACAGTGTGCAGATTTAATTTCCCACGACCACCATCCAACCATACCTTTGTCACAAGAGGAGGTAACTCAGAGGACTTGAATGGCAAAGATGAAAATACAAGTGGAACTGGAATTATGAAGAAAGTCAAAACTGCGTTGACAAAGCCTGATATGAATTTCAGTTCAGCAGATGTATTTTTTGAGTCTATTGGAATTGATCAAGGTTTGTTTGAAAGAGCATACAACATATGTTCCAAAAAGAAAAACATTGTGCTAAAGCGAAGTCCAAAAGACATTTGGGTAAATCAGTACAACAAAGACTTATTGCGTGCATGGCAAGGCAATATGGATATTCAGTATGTCACAGATGCTTTTTCAGTAGTGGTATATATACTGACATATATCACAAAAGCAGAACAAGAAATGGGATTGCTGTTACAACGTGCACAAAATGAGGGAATGCATGGGAATCTTGATGCAAAAGCAGCATTCAAACAGCTGGGAAGTGTATATCTTCACAACAGAGAAGTCTCAGCCCAAGAGGCAGTGTATCGATTAACACATATGCACTTGAAAGAATGCTCTCGTCAAGTACAGTATATACCTATTGGAGAGAACCCTGTTAGGATGAGTTTGCCTTTGCACATACTCCAAAATAAATCTCAACATCAAGTGAGTGATGATGAAAACAGTCTTTGGATGACCAATATAGTTGAAAGGTATAAGAACAGACCCAGGACAGCACCATTAGAAAGTCTATGCCTTGCCAGTTTTTGTTCTGAATATAGAGTACTCTCAAAGTCACAAGTTTCCACTGCAAAAAATTCAGATAACATAATCAAGCTAAACAACGACTGTGGATTTTTGAAGCAAAGGACCCGAACTGAACCTGCTGTTGTGAGGTATCCCAGATTTTCTCCCACAAAAAACCCAGAAAAGTACATTCATTCGTTATTGCAACTTTTTTTGCCATATTATGATGACATTCACCTTAAGCCGTCACAGTTTGTTTCCTACGAGGATTTCTACAAAAATGGTGCAGTAAAATGTGGCAGTGATATTCAAAGAGTGCAGTTAATTGTTGATTCTAACAAAGCTTTATTTGAAAAAGAAAGCGATGAAATCGATAAAGCCAAACAGTTGCTGGAAGACGACATTGACTTGGAAGATGCCTGGGCTCAAATATGTCCTGAAACTGAAAACGAGCGTCTTTATTGTTTAGAACTGATGAAAGATAAGGTCATGCCTGATGACGATGATGATGAGGAACTCATTCCGGATCTGTCAGCACGCCCACAAACCACATGTACTCTTGAAACAAATCATGTGACAATGCCCAGAGAGGATGCATTGCATTTACTACGGTCATTAAACGAGGAGCAGTCTGCAATATTCTATCATGTTCGTCAGTGGTGTTTAGATAAATTGCTTGGACAAAATCCTGAACCATTTCGATTGTTTATTACAGGTGGAGCAGGAACAGGGAAAAGCCATTTAGTCAAAGCAATACATTATGAATCCTCTAGACTGTTATCTCAACTTGCTGAAAGTCCTGATGATGCCACCGTCATTTTAACAGCATCAACCGGTGTGGCTGCATATAACATTGGTGCAACAACCATTCACAACACATTCTCCATCGGTGCCAATATCAGATTGCCATATCAACCTCTAAGTGATGATAAAGTAAATTCTTTAAGAACCAAAATCGGCAACTTGCAAATTCTCATCATTGATGAAGTGTCCATGGTTGACCACCGCCTTCTAGCCTATGTTCATGGTAGATTGCGTCAAATCAAGCAGACTGGTGATTACTCTGTTTTTGGAAAAGTCTGCATTGTTGCTGTGGGTGATTTCTATCAGTTGCCACCTGTAAAAGGCACTCCTCTCTTTGCTGATAACAACGGAGCCAACTTGTGGGACAACAACTTTGAAGTTGCAGAACTAACTAAAGTAGTCAGACAGCAAAATGCAACCTTTGCGGAAATGTTGAATCGCCTGAGAGTTCGTAAAAAGAAAGAAGCTCTAAGTAGCCATGATGTTCTCACATTAAAGCAGTGCGAAACAGGTGAAGAATGTAGTGACATTCACATATTTGCTACAAACGCAGAGGTTGATAAATTTAACATCCAGAGACTGCAACAGACCTGTCCTGACGCAATCAGTATACCAGCTCAAGATTTTGTCCGTAATCCTAAAACTGGAAGAATGGAACAGAAAGTAGGCTTTCACACAAACATTTTCAATTCCTGTTTGTCGGATTGTGTTTCATTGGGAATTGGAGCAAAAGTGATGTTGAAGAAGAATATAGACGTGTCTGATGGTCTTGTCAATGGAGCATTTGGAACAGTTGTCCACATCAGTAAACGTCAACAAGATGATGATTTACCCACAGCTATTCATGTAGAATTTGACGACCCAAATGTTGGCAAGATTCAGAGATCAAAATCAAATGTGAGGTTTTCTGAACGTTCAACGCTAATTGAGGTAGAAGAGGACAAAGTCACAAATGCTGGTGGAGTACGCCGTCAATTTCCCCTCAGACTGGCTTGGGCATGCACAGTTCACAAAGTCCAAGGACTCACTGTTGAAAAAGCTGTTGTATCACTAAAAAAGATTTTTACTGCAGGGCAAGCATATGTTGCTTTGAGTCGTGTGAAAACTCTCAGTGGACTGATAATTGAGGACTTTAAAGAGTCAAGCATATATTGCAATAACAAAATAGACATGGCAATGAAAAGCTTGCCTCTGTTTACATTTGAAAAGTCTGTTTTCTCTAATGTTAACCATACATGTACACTAGCACTTCACAATATACAGAGTCTGAAAGCTCACTTTCAAGATATTTCTTCCCATAAAACTCTAATGAAAGCTGATTGTATTTGCCTAACTGAAACATGGCTCAATGTAGGCACTGAAGAATTACCAGAACTTCCAGGATTTCGCTTCAACCACAATCCAAGAGCAAACTGTTACGATGACACAGAGCCCCTCTTTACAGAACTGAAACAACAACAAAGAGGTGGAGTTGGTATGTATTATTCAGACAACATTGACATTAATGTTTTGATTCCAGAACAATGCAATTTAGAATGTTTGTATTTTGCAATACCTCATGTAGATTTGACAGGTGCCGTGTTGTACAGGCCTAGCACTTATAAAATTGACGTGTTTCGACAACAGCTGTTAAAGGTTATCTGTGAACTTGAGAAGCATCCAGGGAAGAGAGTTATCATGGGAGACTTTAATGAGGATGTCTTTGTATCATCTACAATTCTAAAGTTAATGGAACAACATGGATACACTCAACATGTCCAAGCAGCAACAACTGAAAAAGGTACGCTAATAGACCATGTATACATTAAAGGCACAGAAGATGTTATTGTTGAAGTTGTACAGACATACTACAGTTTTCATGAAGCAATACTTATTTCCCTCATGTAATATGTTCATAATTGATCTGTAAGATATTGACCATTAAGATACTTTCTGTATGTGTTTTATATACGATCATTTACATATAAGATTACGTCAAATACCGTCCACATAGTCTTGGGTGGGAATGGGGGTGGTTGCAAGGAGAGCATAACATTGGACGGCTACTTAAGGGGATGGGATGGGTATATATAACAGACACAGGGAATTAAATTAGTCATTCATTGAGACAGTCAAAATATTACTTTCTTTTAAATTCTTTTTTTTTATACAATGCAATGTTAAATTGTACATAGTTATTGTGTTTTATTAAGAATGTTAAACTAGACTTGAAATACATTTCTTAGAGTTAACTTTTAATTTAATGTATTCTTCCAAAAGATTTTGGACTTATGGAGTTTACTTGGTTAGACATTATTTTTATTAGATTTTTCTCCAACATCTTACTAAATATTACAATTGAATTTGTGAAATTAACCACATAAATATGGATTGGAAATTATGTCATGGTTGTATTTGGGCTACAAGACATTTCAGTTCAGTAAACATTGGACCTTCTGAACCCTGAGAAGACAGCAGACAGAGCAACGCGAGTCATGAGATCTCCAGAAAGACACCTAGAGTGAGTATACATTTTTTAACAGACCATTTTTAAAAATAAATACAGTATTATACATCCTTAGTGAATGGGTATGTTGCTGTCTTTCACCTGTATTCTCACACATATAGTTTTGCTAAGTTTATATCTCTCTTCTAATTCTCAGGTTTGGATGACCGCACAATTTTCTAAACCATACAATGGTGCTTCTGGAGTAAAGATGTGGTCAACGTCATCTTTGTCAGCATTGAACAGCCACAGTCTGAACATTTAGCCCCTAAATCTGGCAATCTCTTCATAGACTTCATTCACTTTAAAGAAGGAGTGAAAACAACCAAATACACTGGAATCAAAAGTTGCAAAGCTTGCAATCGTTTGTATGTGTTTACTGTTAATGTTGTTTTCCTATCTCTAAAAAGAAGCAATCATGTGGGGAATTATTTCTCAAAATGTCTCTGAATGGCAAATGACTGATATGAGTGATAGTTTAGTGTAAGAAACCACTGTACTTGTCAAATGTCTTGTATTTTGGATGGTCTTACACTAGGCGGTATTGTAATGTGCCTAGAAGGTGATCATGCTTTCCCATGCCTCAGTGATGATACGAAGGTTCATGTAGGTTGGCTGTTTCTCAACGGGTAGAGAGGATCCTCCAGTAACCATAAGGTTGGCGGTTTGACACAAGACTCCTTCTGTCTAACTGTCCTTCAGCAAGACACAACACCAGTAGCTCCTGATGGGCTTGCAAGCACCTTGCATGGCAGCTCCACTGCTGTGTGTGTGTCTAACCTAATCTGACCTAAATGATTTGACCCTTGACTACATCATTTGCACTGTCTCATTGATGAAATATCGATAGGCTACTATATATAAAATGATATTTAATGAAAAATGATATTTAATATTGTGATATTTTACTGTCATATCTTTTTTTAATGTTTATTTTATTTTCCCAATAAATACATTTATACTGCAATCTGAATTTCTTGAAAAACAAATCACACTACAAATTGGGAACATTTAATTTGTAACAAAGTGTAAATCAAACATGAACTACTTTCACTTCATGCTTTTGTGCAAAAGGTGTAACCTACAAACAACATACCATTTTATGTTAACATCACCCAAGTGGGAATCATTCATTTAAACTATTGTTTACTATCAGGACCCAATTGATGTTAAGCATTTCATAATATACTGGGTACTAACTGTAAAACGTGTTTAAAAATGAAGCAAAAGCGTGAGCACAAAAGTATTGCTCATTAGCATGAAGTGTTTCTGAGGCCACGTACAAATGTTGATATCAAGACATCAAATCATTGCTGAGATATAACTTCACTTACTGTTTTGGAAACATAAGCTGTACCGGACAAACGGTTTAGAAAAACAAAAAAACAGGTAATGACTTAAATGAGACTTGGTTAGAAGATAATCTGTCCCAAAGTTTTGCTTAGTTGCAGTGCCTCTACAGGTCAAATGGAATAACTTTTTAAAAAACCTCTTAAGAACAGGGCCCTGAGTTCCTATACCAAGTTTGGTATGAATCCTTCAAAGATTTGCAGAGATACGACCCAACTTCCTGTTTGCTGTCTTAATTGCACCATTTGATTGGCTGCACCGGACCAACGGTTTAGAAAATTAAAAAACGATGTTAGAACTTTATGAGGCTTGGTCTGCAGATAATCTCTGCCAAATTTGGTGAAGATTGGACAATATTTGTAGGAGGAGTAGATACATTGTGTTTTTTCTGTAATTCAAAATGGCGGCCGCATCAATTCGGCTATTATCACAAATGATCCTATATCACACACGGGATATCCCAAGATATCGGGAGACAAAGGAATCACTTAATAAAAGCAAACAAATCAACAGTTATTGACCAAAACACATTTTTGCTTCCTGCGGCCACGCCGGGTTATTACATGACACCAAATTAATTGGACAGCCTCAGAAGAGGGTTCCGAGTCATCACACCAGGTTTGGGGTTGATTTCTTAAAGATTTGCTGAGATATGATCCAACTTCCTGTTTGGTTGCTTTGTTGCCAATTTTGGCTGTACCGGACAAACGGTTTTGAAAATCAAATATCCGTTGATAACTTCTGTGAGGGTTGGTCTGATGATGATGTTTGCCAATTTTGGGGAGGATTTGACAAAAATTGAGGGAAGAGAAGCAAAAAAACGTTTTTTCACAAAATTCAAAATGGCAGAAAATCTGTATAACCGGAAATTAACGCCATGGTGTGCGTTGAACTCGTCTCGATCCAGGGAATCCAACGGTACCTCATTTTTGAATATCGGTCATACGGTTCAAAAGTTACGTGTGTAAACACAAGTCCAACTTTGACCAGTTGGTGGCGCTAGAGTACTCCAATGGGAGACATGAAACTTGGTGAATATAAAGAAGGAACTGTGCTTAATGAGTGTGCCAAATTTCACAACTTTTTACCATACGGTTCTAGGGGCTGCCATAGACTCCAATGACAGAAGAAACGTAATAATAAATATAGCTGCAAGCAGCAATGAGGTGGCCAAGCAGTCAAATGACTCATAAAACACGTTAGAAATCCTCAGAACAGGGTTCCGAGTGCATGCGGCAAGTTTGGTGTGAATCCATCAAAGATTTGCTGAGATACGACCCAACTTCCTGTTTGATGGCTTAATTGCACATTTCGATTGCCTGTACCGGGCAAACGGTTGTGAAAATCAAATAATCATGTGATGGCCTTTGTGAGGCTTGGTCTGAAGATAATCTCTGCGAAATTTGGTGAAGATTGGACAACATGTGTAGGAGGAGTAGAGAAAAAACATTTTTCAATGAATTCAAAATGGCGGCCGCATCAATTCGGCTATTATCACTAATGATGATGGGTCACACACGGGATGTCCCAAGATATCATGAAACAAAGGAATCACTTAATAAAGGCAAACAAATCAACAGTTATTGGCCAAAACACATTTTTGCTTCCTGCGGCCACGCCCAGTAATGAAATGACACCAAATTCATTGGACAGCATCAGAAGAGGGTTCCGAGTCATCATACCAAGTTTGGTTTGATTTCTCAAAGATTAGCTGAGATATAATTCTACTTCCTGTTTGGTTGCTTTGTTGCCGATTTTGATTGGCTGTACCGGACAAACGGTTTTGAAAATCAAATATCCTTTGATAACTTCTGTGAGGGTTGGTCTGATGATGATGTTTGCCAATTTTGGGGAAGATTTGACAAAAATTGAGGGAAGAGAAGCAAAAAAACGTTTTTTCACAAAATTCAAAATGGCAGAAAATCTGTATAACCGGAAATTAACGCCATGGTGTGCGTTGAACTCGTCTCGATCCAGGGAATCCAACGGTACCTCATTTTTGAATATCGGTCATACGGTTCAAAAGTTACGTGTGTAAACACAAGTCCAACTTTGACCAGTTGGTGGCGCTAGAGTACTCCAATGGGAGACATGAAACTTGGTGAATATAAAGAAGGGACTGTGCTTAATGAGTGTGCCAAATTTCACAACTTTTTACCATACGGTTCTAGGGGCTGCCATAGACTCCAATGACAGAAGAAACGTAATAATAATAATAATAAGAAAAGGTAGAATCACTTATGTGGCTTCGCCGCTTCGCGGCTTGGCCACCAAATATAACTGCAAGCAGTAATGGCGGATTCCTCCAAACATTGCGAACCATTGAAAAATGTATATTCTTGACAAATTGGAACTGTATAGAAAAATCTATGCTGCAGAATCACCAATGGGATACCAAATCTGAAACATAATACCATCAAGATCCACAAGGGCCTTTATTTCAACCCAAGGAGTGAAGGGAGGGGGCTTGGTTAGCCTATCCATTCCAGAAAGCCTTTGTGCTTTAGGGCGTGGAATGTAGCGCCACCTATGGGTAATGGTGGGACAGTGGTGGTGTGGTAATTACCCTTGGTCTATACTTTCAAAAAAGCTCGAGCAGAGCATACCCCCCCGCTCTCAGGGTACCGAGCTTCAGCTCAGTCATGATGCTGGGATGAATGTAGGCCTATATGTAGAGACCAGGGAGACAGACACACCGGCCAGCTGCCCTGATGGGTCCGTGGTAGATCATTAATGTGGGTTGTATCCTACAACGCTCGTGGCCTCCGAGTAGGACATACTGCTGCTGATAGATCAAGACGTTTGGTGGTGGACACATTGCTGGACGAGAGTGACATTGTCTGCCTTCAAGAAACCTGGATGGCCAAGCAAGATCTGGACAAATTGAACTCCCTACACAAGAACTTTCATGGTGCTGGAGAGTCCACTACCGATCTCAGCATGAGAATGGTTTGTGGGAGGATAGCTGGTGGTGTAGCTATACTGTGGAACATAAAATATGACCCAACGGTAAAGGTGGTGTGGCTTAACGTTGACTGGGCTATTGGGTTGGAGTTTAATCACAATGAAAATAAATGTACTATTGTAAATGTGTACACACCATATGAATCCTATGACCATGAGGATGAATTTCAGAACAGGTTAGCTTTTATTCAGTCCTTCATAGAGGACAATAGTTCATGTTGTGTCTATGTCATGGGTGATTTTAATGCTGACATGTCAGATAACCGTTTATTCGCACAACATCTGCAGCAGTTCTGTAATGAAACTAAATTAATTATATCAAGCGTTATTGCCTGATACAAGTTTTACCTATATAAGTGAAACGTGGCACACAACTTCCTGGCTAGACCATATTGTAACCACAGCCGATGCTCATGACTCACTGGAAAGTATAGAGATGTGTTATGGGCTGGCCACCACTGATCACGTACCAGTTGCTATGCTGCTAAATGTTGAGAGTGTACCCTTGTTGCTGGCCCCCCAAGAAAACTGGACTGGTCAAAATTGACCAAAGAGGTTATGCACAGATATTCTCTATTAACTGACAGCTTACATAGTGATGTTGCATTTTCTAGGGATGCCCTAATGTGCACGGATATGAACTGCAAGGATAAACATGCTGAAAAGCTCTGTGCCATGTATGATGATATTGTCAAATGTCTTTATGCTTCCAGTGAACCTTTTATTAATCACAAGAGTAAGGTCCCTAACGCACGGCCTGTCTGGAATGAGTTTGTGTCTGAGCAACATGCTGCTGCTAAAGAAGCCTTTAGAGTCTGGTCAGAGGCAGGCAGACCCAGACAGGGAGTGCTGCTTGAAAACAAAAACCTCACAAATGCTAGATTTAAATATGCACTCGTTTCATTAAGAGAAATGAAAACACAATGAGAGCAGACTCGCTGGCCAGAAAGATGCAGAATAACAATCTTACTGACTTCTGGAAGGAGGTCAAGATCATAAATAATAACAGAACTCCCCTCCCTTCTGATATCAAAGGGGTTAGTTGTCCAGAGAAGATTGCTGATCTATGGCATGAGCACTACAGTCAACTATTTAATTGTGTTAAAAGTAACACAGTGAGAATTGATAATGAATATAAAGGTATCTCTGCAGACTTGATTGTTAGACCAGTAGATATTTATGATGCCATCCACATGCTAGACAACAACAAAGCTTGTGGTATGGATTATATTTCTGCAGAGCATCTAAAAAATGCCAGTTATAGACTCAGTCCATTTCTAGCCATGTGTCTCACTGGAATTATGGTTCATGGTGTTCTACCGAACTCTATTATGTCAGTACTGTTAGTGCCTGTTGTTAAAGATAAGGCTGGTAAACTGAACATCTAAGACAACTATCGACCCATTGCATTGGCCAGTATCTTGTCTAAAGTGTTTGAGAGAATTATTTGATTGAAATTGGAAATGTATATTCTGACTGCCGAAAATCAGTTTGGTTTTACTGAAAGTAGCCTACAATGATGCTTTTAGATTGCTACTTAATGTGCCAAGGTGGCATAGTGCTAGTCAGTTGTTTGTGTCTAAGCACGTACCAACCTGTAAGGCAATCCTGAGACAACTGATGTATGGTTTCAATGATGCTTTTAGATTGCTACTTAATGTGCCTAGATGGCGTAGTGCTGGTCAGTTGTTTCTGTCTAAGCACGTACCAACCTGTAAGGCACTCCTGAGACAACTGATGTATGGTTTCATGTGTCGACTGGACAAGTCTGAGAACTGAATAGTAGAGGCTCTGGTCAACCCTCTAAAGAGCTGCTATCGATTACTTGGAACTTAAGACTACATTGGCACAAAAGTCTTCATACTTTTTATGCACTGTATTATCTGTGTTTTATGTTTTTGTTTTACTCTCTTTTTTATAGCTCTGTGTCTGTTATTTTATGTGGAACTTGGCGTCTGAAATAAAGATTTATATATATATATATAAATACATATATATATATATATCAATGTTTCAGGATTTGTATAACTTTTTACCATTGCATACAAAATCGGAAATGCAATACCAAAAAGATCAGCTTTTGTTAAGAGATCCAAGATTACAAGATCCACAAGGCCTTTTCTAGAAACTAAGGAATGAGTGGGGGCTTGGTCAGCCCACACTCTCCCGAAATGTTGCGTGTGCGTCTTGCCAAGCCCGCGCGTGTGTAAGTTAAGGCTGAGTGTGTGAGGATGTGGAGCACGCGCGGGCAGGAGGAGGGGAGACATTCATTGGAAATTTGGCTAGAAATTAGCCAAGCAAGCATGTTTCAAATATTCACCAAAAATCGACCTTTGATCTTACAGTCAACTTTTTCACAGATTTGTGTTATAAACATTCTCAAGAGTCTTCATATGAACTTGTGATTGAATCAGAGTATCAGTTTTTGACAGGCTGATGTGTAAAGCATTATTTTAGCGTTAGCGATAAGTTCAATTTGCTTTATATCAATCATTTTTGGAGATATGAAGTTGCCTTTGCACACGGTAACATGTTGTAGTGTCTTCCATCGACATACCAAGTTTCGTGTTGATATCTCAAAGATTTGCTGAGACATGACTTCACATCCTGTTTGGCGGCTTTTCTGATTAATTTGATTGGCTGTACCGGACAAACGGTTGTGAGGATCAAAATTCTTTTCGATAACTTTTGTGAGGCTTGGTCTGAAGATCATCTCTGGTAACTTTGAAGAAGATATGACAAAAATTGTAGGAGGAGTAGGCTTTCAAAGGTTTTTCATAAAACCGGAAATAGTGGAAAATTTATATAACCGGAAATTGACGCCATGGGGTGCGTTGAACTCGGCTTGATCCAGGGAATCCAATGGTACCTCATTTTTGAAAATGGGTCATACGGTTCAAAAGTTGCGTGTGTAAACACAAGTCCAACTTTGACCCGTTGGTGGCGCTGGAGTGGTCTAATTGGAGACATGAAACTTGGTGTAGGTATAGAATCAACTGTCCTTAATGAGTGTGCCAAATTTCACAAAAAGTTGTCGAAGGGTTCTAGGGGCTGCCATTGACTTCCATGGAACAAGAATAATAATAAAACTAACAATAACAATAGGTTTCCTCCTGACGGAGGAATCCTAAATATAGCTGCAAGCAGCAATGGAGGGGCCAAGCAGTCCAGAGCAGGACAAGGCCTCCATAGCACTTGCGCAACAATTAAGTCACAACAACCTGTTGCACTCATGCAACACGCCAAGTTTGGTTGAAATATCTGTTTGCGTTCCAAAGTAGTGATTGTTTACAGTGTTTTTTTCTGGTATAACACCGCAGGCCTCCTCTGCTCCTCGTGGGAACAATGGAACCCAAGTTTGGTGACAATCGCACAAATGGTTGCTGAGTTACGCTCTCACGTGTCTTTTGCGGCTTCGCCGCCGCCTTTGATCGTCTCTACCGAACAAACGGTTTTGAAAATGTAAAATCCATCCCAACACCTTTGTGAAGCTTGGTCTGAAGATCATCTGTGCCAAATTTTGTAAACATTGGACAACATTTGGGGCGTGTAAAAGGTTTTTACACTTTTCCATGAAATCCAAAATGGCGGCCGCATCAATTCGGTTATTATGAAAAGTTATCAATGGCCAGGCTTGATATCTCACAAGACATCAACAGACAAAGAAATTACTTTATTAAGTTAAACACTTCAACGGTTATTAGCCAAAACACGTTTATGCTTCCGGCCACGCCCCCTTTTAGTCACATGACACCATTTTTGGAGGACATCCTTAGAATAAGGTTCCGAGTAGGCGTACCAACTTTGGTGTCACTGCTTCAAAGAACTGCTGAGATATGGCTTCACTTCCTGTTTGGCGGCTTTTCTGCAGAATTTGATTGGCTGTACCGGACAAACGGTTTTGAAAATCAAATATCCTTCGATAACTTTTGTGAGGCTTGGTCTGAAGATCATATCTGGTAATTGTGAAGAACATTTGACAAAATTTGTAGGAGGAGTAGGCTTTTAAAGGTTTTTGATAAAACCGGAAATAGCGGAAAATCTATATAACCGGAAATTGACGCCATGGTGTGCATTGCACTCGGCTTGATCCAGGGAGTCCAATGGTACCTCACTTTTGAAAATGGGACATACGGTTCAAAAGTTGCGTGTGTAAACACAACTCCAACTTTGACCCGTTGGTGGCGCTAGAGTGCCAAAGTATGGGACATGAAACTTTGTGACTTGAACCAGGGGACTGTCCCTAATGAGTGTACCAAATTTCACAACTTTCGACCAAGCGCTTCTAGGGGCTGCCATAGACACCCAGTCTTAAGAATAATAATAATAATAATACTACCAATTACAATAGGTGCCTCGCAGCTTCGCTGCTTGGCCCCTAATAATAATAATAAGAAAAGGTAGAATCACTTATGTGGCTTCGCCGCTTCGCGGCTTGGCCACCAATAATACTAACAATAACAATAGGTGCCCCGCAGCTTCGCTGCTTGGCCCCTAATAAATATAGCTGCAAGCAGCAATGGAGGGGCCAAGCCTTCCAGAGCAGGACATGGCCTCCATAGCACTTGCGCAACAATTAAGTCACAACAACCTGTTGCACTCATGCAACACACCACGTTTGGTTGAAATATCTGTTTGCGTTCCAAAGTAGTGAGTGTTCAAAGTGTTTTTTTTTCTGGTATAACACCACAGGCCTCCTCTGCTCCTCGTGGGAATGATGGAACCCAAGTTTGGTGACAATCGCACAAATGGTTGATGAGTTACGCTCTCACGTGTCTTTCGCGGCTTCGCCAGCGCCTTTGATCGTCTCTACCGAACAAACGGTTTTGAAAATGGTAAATCCATCCCAACACCTTTGTGAAGCTTGGTCTGAAGATCATCTGTGCCAAATTTAGTAAACATGACACAATTTGGGGCGTGTAAAAGGTTTTTACACTTTTCCATAAAATCCAAAATGGCGGCCGCGTCAATTCGGTTGTTATGAAATATTATTGATTTAGGTTTTTGATAAAACCGGAAATAGCGGAAAATCTATATAACCGGAAATTGACGCCATGGTGTGCATTGAACTCGGCTTGATCCAGGGAATCCAATGGTACCTCATCTTTGAAAATCGGTCATACGGTTCAAAAGTTGCGTGGGTAAACACAACTCCAACTTTGACCCGTTGGTGGCGCTAGAGTGCCCAAGTATGGGATATGAAACTTTGTGAATTGGACCAGGGGACTGTCGCCAAAGAGTGTGCCAAATTTCACAACTTTCGACCAAGCGCTTATGGGGGCTGCCATAGAGACACAGTCCTAAGAATAATAATAATAATACTAACAATAACAATAGGTGCCTCGCAGCTTCGCTGCTTGGCCCCTAATAATAATAATAATAATACTAACAATAACAATAGGTGCCTCGCAGCTTCGCTGCTTGGCCCCTAATAAATATAACTGCAAGCAGTAATGGCGGATTCCTCCAAACACTGCGAACCATTGAAAAATGTATATTATTGACAAATTGTAACTGTATAGAAAAATCTTGAAAAATGCTGAAGAATTACCAATGGGATACCAAATCTGAAATGCAATAACATCAAGATCCACAAGGGCCTTTATTTCAAGCCAAGACATGAAAGGAGGGGGCTTGGTGAGCCTATCCATTCCAGAAAGCCTTGTATCTTTGTGCTTTAGGGCGTGGCCTGTAGCGCCACCTATGGGTAATGGTGGGCCATTTGTGGTGTGGTTATGACTCTTGGCCTATACTATCAATGTTTCAGAATGTTTTTAACTTTTTACCATTGCATACAAAATCGGAAATGCAATACCAACAAGATCCACATGGGCTTTGGTTAAAGTGTGGTTGTTACTCTTGGCCTTTACTATCAATGTTTCAGGATTTGGAGACCTTTTTACCATTGCATACCAAATCGGAACTGCAATGACACCAAGGTCCTCAAGGGCCTATGCAGACATTCAAGGAATGAGTGGGGGCTTGGTCAGCCCACACTCTCCTGAAATGTTGAGTGTGCGTCTTGCCAAATCCGCGCGTGTGTCAAGGGAAGAATGAGTGTGTGAGAATTTGGAGCACGCACGGGGAGGAGCAGGGGACACATTTCATTGGAAATTTGCCTAGAAATTAGCTAAGCATGCATGTTTCAAATATTCACCAAAAATCGACCTTTCATCTTACTGTCAACTTTTTCTCAGATTTGTGTACTAAACATTCTCAAGAGTCTTCATATGAACTTTTTTGACTGGCTGATGTGTAAAGCATTGCGAACCATTGAAAAATGTATATTCTTGACAAATGGTAACTGTTTAGAAAAATCAATGGTGCAGAATTACCAATAGGATACCAAATCTGAAATGCAATACCATCAAGATCCACAAGGCTCTTTATTTCAAGCCAAGAAGTGAAGGGAGCAAGCTTGGTGGGCCTATCCATTCCCGAAAGCCTTGTATCTTTCTGCTTTAGGGCGTGGCCTGTAGCGCCACCTATGGGTAATGGTGGGCCATTTGTGGTGTGGTAATTACTCTTGGCCTATACTATCAATTTTTCAGGATTTTTAGAACTTTTTACCATTATATACAAAATCGGAAATGCAATACCAACAAGATCCACATGGGCTTTGGTTAAAGTGTGGTTGTTACTCTTGGCCTTTACTATCAATGTTTCAGGATTTGGAGAACCTTTTACCATTGCATACAAAATCAGAAATGCAATACCATCAAGATCCACAAGGCCTTTGCTAGAGACTAAGGAAGGAGTGGGGGCTTGGTCAGCCCACACTCTCCTGAAATGTTGCGTGTGCGTCTTGCCAAGCCCGCGCGTGTGTAAGGGAAGGCTGAGTGTGTCAGGATTTGGAGCACGCGCGGGCAGGAGGAGGGGAGAGAGGATTTAGCCAAAAAGCTCTGAAATTAGCCAAGCATGTATATTTAAAATATTCATTAAAAATCGACTTTTCATCTTACATTCAACTTTTTTTCAGATTGAGTACTAAACATTCTCAAGAGTCTTCATATGAACTTGTGATTGAATCAATGTATCACTTTTTGACCGGTGGATGTGTACAGCATAATTTTAGCATTAGCGATACATTTAATTTGCTGTATATCAATCATTATTGGAGATATGAAGTTGCCTTTGCACATTGTAACATGATGTAATGTCTTCCACCGATAAACCAACTTTGGTGTTGATATCTCAAAAATTTGATGAGATTTGATCCAATTTCCTGTTTGGTTGCTTTTTTGCCAATTTTGATTGGCTGTACCGGACAAACGGTTGTGACGATCAAAATTATTTTCGATAACTTTTGTTAGGCTTGGTCTAAAGATCATCTCTGGTCATTTTGATGAAGATTTGACAAAATTTGTAGGAGGAGTAGGCTTTCAAAGGTTTTTGATAAAACGGGAAATGGCGGAATATCTATATAACCGAAATTGATGCCATAGGGTGTGTTAAACTCGTCTTGATCCAGGGAATCCAATGGTACCTCATTTTTGAAAATTGGTCATACGGTTCAAAAGTTGCGTGTGTAAACACAAGTCCAACTTTGACCCATTGGTGGCGCTAGAGTGGTCTAATGGGAGACATGAAACTTGGTAAGTTGGACCAAGGGACTGTCCTTGATGAGTGTGCCAAATTTCACAAAAAGTTGTCGATGGGGTCTAGGGGCTGCCATAGACTCCCATGGTACAAGAATTACAAACTAGAGAGGGTACAATTTCTGGGGAAATTGTAGGGTGTGCTTACTTGCGTCGGTTGCAGGTGGGTCAGTTTTCCTTTCTAGTGATATTTTCAAGCATTTAGCCTACTCATATTGCATAATTCATTAAGAACACCCTTTGAAACAAGGAACCCCCTTTGAAACAAGCTACTGTAACAACGTTGTCACTGGCAGTATTTCAGATGGAATTGCGATTCAAATAGTACTGTCTGCTAACTGAAAATAACCCCCCCAAAACGTAAATAAGTTCGATATTAATTTAGGGGTACATGGCTAATTCAAAAGCAGTTTGCTAGAGGCAAGCTAGCTGCTGTTGCTATCCACACTTCACTGATTGTTTGAAAGCGCCGGAAATGAGAACATTTCTTTTGCAAGGGATAATGTATAGAACGCCGGTCATTATCGGGAAAATAAGCCCCGCCAGGGCGAACAGCACCTCGACGAGAAGCGGAGGGGTTTTGTTTCGCCCTGAAGGGGCTTATTTTCCCAATAATGACCGGCGTTCTATGCATTATCCCGCTTATTACACGGCTACTTGCCAATAAAAATAACTTAACACAGTTTGTCTTTTTACAATGTATTTGTTACCATTCGTATTGTTGATCAGCAGAGAAATTGTTCGCCATCCGAGGCAAAAAGGCCACTTCCCTTGACAGCGGTCAAATGTGCATAGCAACGGTCAAATATGAGAAATTTGGTCACCGCAAAACGTTGGGATGCCCCATTCAAGTAAATGGAGCATTCTGCAGCATTAAAGAACAGCCATAGACATAATAAAGCCATAGCTGTGGCAATGTGTGGCATTGAAGACAGTACTGTAGCCATGGGCGTCAGCAGCATTTTGAGAGTGGGGGGGACACATTATGCGGGGGGTCTGGGGGTTGTTCACCTAGAATTTTTTTAAAGATGTAGATGCAATTTCCTGCATTCTGGTGCATTTACCACAACAATTTACCGTAGTTGTAATACATATACTGAGGGGCTGGACATATTTGTCATATTTTGAAAACTAAACTTCCCAATAAGCAATGGGACATCTTCAACTACCTGTCACCTTTCAGCACTCACCTCAGCAACAGAGCTGTCTCCACTGCCCCTGCATGCTGCCCCTGCCTCTGACTCACTCTCAATCTCTACCACCTATATCAGGAGACATGGAGATGCATTGAGCATTCTTTCATATTGATAATAATAAGCTTAATGTAGATTTTTCATATGAAGATTTCTGAGATGTAAATCATGTTATCAGCATATACAATTCAGAATTGGTATAGGTTTAGTAGCCTAATAATTATGTAGGCTACATAAAAAAAGCATCTCCCTAAAGCATGACTGGACAGTTCAGAAATGATCAAATTTGTGTTCAAACCTGTAGTCTTTTCCACAGATCACATCCTTAGGATGTAAGCTTTCAGAAAATACATGGTTTAGGTGGTTGAATCAGTTTCCCTAAATGGCACAGCCCAAAAAAGTATCAGCCATATAGCCTACTCCATTTACCACTACCGAATTTATTATGCATGGGCAGCATACTAATATGGAGAGATGGACGTGTCTCTTGTCTCATTAGATAACATCCTACAGCAGAGGTCGCCAACCTGTCGATCGCGATCGACGTGTCGATCTCGGAGACTTTCCCTGTCGATCTCCAAAATAATTTCAGAAATACTGATCTCCGACTAATTCATGAACGCGGAGGATTCTTAAACTGAACGCGCGTTCTCTTGTACCTGGATTTGCATATTGGCCTGTGCGTGTTGCAAAGCAATTCACCGACAGAATAAATGGGCGTTTTTTCCCGAAGACGACCTTTGAGAGACCTGCTATCCCAGGATACCTGTGGGCGTGGTTGCCGTTGGTTTGTTTATTTACCCGGCCGTGTTGTCCACATAGTGTTAGCAAGCATGGCAGAGGCACCACGAAAGAGGGCGAAAAACTACAGTTTCCATCATGAATGGGAGGAGGAATTCATCTTTACCTTGGTAAAAGACAAGAGTGTGTGTATGTTGTGCCACCAGCCACAGGCACTGTCTAAGCGAGGGAATTTGGAGCGGCACCACAACACTAACCATCCGAAATTCAAAGACTGCTATACACCAAAGAGCGCAATCCGCGCCAAAAAAGTTCAGGAGCTGAAAGTGGAGTTGAAGGCTCAACAGTCGCTTTTCTCACAACCTACGTCTCAAAGTAAGGCTGCAACTGAGGCGTCATTTCGTATTAGCCACATTTTGGCTAAACACAAGAGACCTTTTACAGATGGGGATTTGTTTAAGGAACTATTGACCGTCACCGCAGAGACTGTTTGCAGCACCTTCAAAAACAAAGAGGACATAAAAGCTGCATTCCGTGCTGTGCCTCTTGGTCCTACAACAGTGACACGAAGGATCGAGTTACTGTCGGATAACGTTGGTCAACAGGTGTTGGAGGACTTGTCACTCTGTGAATATTTTTCACTGCAGTTTGATGAATCGCTGGATGTAATGGACACGGCTCAGCTTGTTGTATTTGTCAGAATGGCTTTCCAGGACTTTACAACAAAGGAGGACTTCCTCACTCTTCTCCAATTAAAAGAGAGAACGAGAGGTGAGGATATTTACAACGTTTTTAAAAGCTATGTCCGTGAAAAGAACATCCCCATTCAGAAACTGGTGGCAATCACTACCGATGGGGCACCGGCAATGTGCGGTGTGCACGCTGGTTTTATAGCACTGTGCCGTAATGATCCGGATTTCCCCGACTTCATGAAGTATCACTGTGTGATTCATCAGCAAGCCTTGGCTGGGAAAGTTGTGGACTTTTCTCATGTCATGTCACTGATGGTCAAAGTGGTAAACTCGATTCGAGCAAAAGCGCTTCAGCATCGCTTATTCAAGGCGTTATTGGATGAGCTCGATTCGGCGTATGGAGACCTGCTTCTGCATGCTGATGTCAGGTGGTTGAGTCGCGGAAAAGTGCTGCAGCGATTTGTTGACTTGCTGCCTGAGATTAAGACGTTTCTGTCGAAAAGGAACGAGGAGCACGAGGAACTTTCAACGGATGCGTGGCTACTGGACCTGGGGTTTCTGACGGACCTAACCGGAAAACTGAACTCGCTCAACCACGAACTCCAGGGAAAAGACCGGCACCTCCTCCACATGATCAGCGCAGTGAATGCGTTCAAGGCCAAACTCTGTGTCTGGACCACGAATCTGAGGAAAGGGACGCTGACACACTTTACAAACCTGGAAAAAATGTCACAGTCCATCAAAGACTCTTCTGACTTTCACCCTGAGCAGTACTGTGTGCACCTGGACAAACTGGCAGCGGAGTTCAGTCGACGTTTTGGTGAGTTAGAAATCATGAAGGATATTGCTGCATTTATTTCAAACCCATTCCTGCCTATTAATACAGAGGAGGTTGCAGACCAATTCGAGAAAGCATTTGCTTTGCCAAGTGGAGTGGACATGGAGATGCTTGATTTGCAAAATGACATTGAGCTGAAAGCCAGGTCAAGGGACAGTGACTTTTGGGGACTTGTCAGCCGAGAGAAGTTTCCTCTCCTCAGTGCATGTGCACTAAAAGTGAGTGCCTACTTTGGATCGACCTACCTCTGTGAAATGGCATTTTCACAGATGAAAATCACCAAATCCAAGTACAGGAGCCGGCTTACTGACAGACACCTCACAGACTGCCTCAGACTGGCTGTCTCTGCTTATGAGCCAAACTACAAGGCACTCACAGACAGTGTTCAGTCACAGCCATCACACTGACTTGTCACATGAGAAATTTGTCAGTGTTGTGTTGTAACTTCAGTTTATAAATAAAACCGTTCATATCCAGCCTGCTCATTGCAAAAGTGTTTTTTCTTGTTCATATTGTTCACAAAGTGTTTGATTTCATTCAATTACAATAAGGCCAAATATAAAGTTAAGTTGTAAGTTCAGTCTGGAGTCTGTTCTGTCTCTCAACGCCTCAATAGGTAGATCTTCGGGTCACCAAGGCAAAGGTCGGTGATCTTTGGCCTAAAAAGGTTGGTGACCACTGTCCTACAGGGTATAAGCTTTCTGAGGATATATGGTTTTAATGGTTGAATCAGTTTTGCCTTCATGTTACAGACTAACATGTAACAATAAAATTCTGCGAATTGCCGAAATTACAAGTTGAGCAACCTTATTTAAATTGGAAGACAATGTTAAACAAACTAGACAAACTAGCATGTTAGCTAAGGTTAACTCCAGATTAGCTCACGGTTGTTGTGGCAATAAAAAAAACACCAGCAATTTCTTTTGTAGCTACTTGGAAAAAACATCTTTGTCATCTCTTTCTGCCTGAAACAGACGCCTAAGTCTGAACACGGCCACAAGCACAACATATTTCAGACCCAGATTAAGAAATCAACAAATATTGTTCCACTTGTAATGGGTAAATAAAGTATGGTATAGCCTAGTGCTAGATGTAGGTAAAAAGCTTGTTTATCTAGCTAGCAATAATCATAATGTTTGCAGAAGGATCTTTGTGACTTAGCTAACGCTATTATAGTCAGAGAATGTCTCATAAGGGTGCTTTGGCCACTGAAGGGAAAACTGGGCAACTTTCACTTACTTTCCTCTTCGTCGAAAAAACCCTCCTTATGTCCATCTCGTCTGTGGAACAGTCATGTCTGAAGTGCTAGCTACAAGCGCGATGCATCGATCAAAGAATATGGGAGTTGAATCTGCGTGCGTGATGCTGTTTTTCTAGAAAACGTGGAGTGGAATTCTATATGGGTATTCTCCCTACTGATAAAGTGGAACGGATTTGATTGTGAAGCAATGGAAAGATCGCTGGACTAGTAGACCAGTCATGCACTAATATTTTGATCGCAAATGAGGCATGTCACCTTAAAGCCCATTAGGTTTGAACCATCCTTCAAAAATACATTTGATTTAGTGACACAAACATATTGAGGCAATGTGTACATTTACATAAATACACCCCTTTCAGCCATTTTGTACTTGATTCAATTGCCTTAAGTAACATTTCTCAATACGTCAATAGTACATATCTGTACCAAATTTCAAGTCAATTAGACCTTTGGTTCAAGAGAAGAGGAATTTTGAAGTTTTTCCAAAATTATCACTGTGCAGGAAAATACATCATGGCAGACCTTATGGGTCTTTGAGGCTTTTTTGTTCCTCATGAAAAATGAGGCATGCACACCAAGTTTCAGAAGAATTGGAGCAATGGGGTAGAAATGCCATCACTTTGACTTTTGGGCGTCGCCTGTGGCGCCCCCTATGGTCCGATGTGGCCCATATTTGGTGTGGGGGTACCCACTTGGATGCAGTATCAATGTGCCAAATTAGAAAATGTATGACAAGGGACTTATTGAGATATTGGGGCGCAAGGAGAAATTATAAGAATAAGAATAAGAATACCAACAATAACAATAGGTTCCCTCCTACCGGAGGAACCTAATAAGAAGAAGAATACCAACAATAACAATAGGTTCCCTCCTACCGGAGGAACCTAATAAGAATACCAACAATAACAATAGGTTCCCTCCTACCGGAGGAACCTAATAAGAATACCAACAATAACAATAGGTTCCCTCCTAGCGAAGGGACCTAATAATAATACCAACAATTACAATAGGGTCCTCCTGACGGAGGAACCCTAACAATAGGTGCCACAGCAGCTTTGCTGCTGCTTGGCCCCTAATAATAATAATAATAATAAAACTAACAAAAACAATAGGTGCCCTTAATAATAAATGGCTACAGTTTTTAGGGTGGCCTTTTCCTTATCACTCAAAATATGTTATATGGCCTGTGAATCTCTTTCAAACTAATTCATTCAATTTAAAAACTATTAGGTTACCAGATGGCACAGCTGTGGAAAGTGGTGGAATTTCCAGACAAAAGCACCGCAGTTTTCGCATCCAACTGGTTGGAAGAGACAGGACAAGACAAGACAAGACATGTTATTGGCCTCCATATGATGGACAGCGGATGCAAAAAGCTGTAATGAACCACATCCCACCAGGACGAGAGTGGTCCATTCATAAAGGCGTCAGTGTCTTGGCTAACTGTGGTAAGTAAGGTTACTTAAGGAAAACTGCAAAAAAACTAAAAACAGACTTGTTTAGTTTCATTTACTTAATTCCCTTTCAGCATCCTATGTTAAGGCAAAGCAACATCTCCAGAAGTCTTTGCAGCCATATTGCCCTACGTCGGACATTCAGTCCGAAGAAGAGAGCGACATCAGTCAAAGAAAAAGGTGAAATTTGTTGTGCAAATTTGTTGAGACCATATGTATCTCCTTATCACTTCATCATTAATCCTAACATGACACCAATTTTTCATTCTAACCCCTTCTATAACAAGAGGGGTTATAATGAAAATTTGGTATCATGTTAGGATTTGTTTAGTGTATCAATGAATAGTTCAATTTCAAATAGTATGTGGTATATGTCGTTTTCAGAACCAGCTGAAGCACCACAGGCCAGTGAATGGCCTTATGGTCAACCTCTGCCACCTCCCTTCTACCAGGGTAACTACAGGTTTTCTCTTTTGTACTGTCACTTGCACCAATAAACAAAACACAGATTTAATCAGTACAATATTGTGCAGGATTCCAATTCGAGTGTGAGGATCCCAGGAAGATCATGAGTGGTAAGCGTAGGATTTGGAGAGACTTTTCAGACATCTCATGACCGATCATTAGTATTTCTAGATTTGGGAAAATCTTAAAAGGTCAGAGACCTTGAGTTTGGGTCTGTATAAATTTCCTTCCTCTCCTCCCCTCCCCTCTTTTATCTGTCCAAAGACCTCGCTCTCAGTAGTCCTGCGGGCCCTGGGGGAGCTAAACGAGGAGGTGCAGGCACTCAGGCAGGAGACGGTCCAAATGAGGGCTGAAATGAAAATTTTGGGGACCTAATCCAGTCAGGATCCAACGACCCTCAAACCGTTTCCAGACCACCAGTCAACCTGCCCCTTACAACCTTTGCTGGCTCTCAACGAAGGCAGTCGCATTTTCTTTCCCTCCCCTCCTCCTGACCTTCCATGCTTGCTTTCCTGCTTGGCTTCTATCGTATTGTCTAGTCATTCACTGAGAAATGCTCTGAAGTTTCAGTCATTTGGATAGTTTTTGATGATATTACTCAAAATCAAGTGGATCGACTACAACCACAAAAAGGAAAACCCTGAGGGACTGGAGCCCAAGGAGAACATAAGTATTTTGGGCTGCTCTCGCTGACTGACCACAGGCAAGCAAGCTAAAGCTTGTTCCCTGTAGAACTATGGCTTGCAACGACTGCAAACAACTTACTCAGAGGATAGTCGAACTGGAGCTAAGAGTCAGAACCCTCTTAGATATCAGAGAGACCGAAGACTTTATAGACTCCATGCTACCTAGCCCGAAGGCTAAACTACCGGCTAATAAGCCACCCTTGGAACCAGCTTTCTCTCCATTGGCCGATGGACCAGATGAGTCATGGCCTGCTCTCGGCGCTAAACCAAAGAGGCCTGGCGCCGCTTCTACCTTTATCGGAGATGGGACTGGCACCAAGGATAAACAACAAAAAAAGCGAGGCAGAAACTCTTCCCGAATCACCTCTCCTCCTGTCCCACTCAGAAATCAATTCGAACCACTGAAAACTCTCTCTCCCTTGTGTGTAGAATCCGAGGCGAAGAGGCGCAGGAGTGCTAGCCACGCAGCTAACAATCGTCTGCTGCGACCGGGAGTCCCTCATTTCACTCCAAACCCCTCTCGGACCACTCGGGGCACAGTTCGACCCCCCATCAAGCCTAATCAGACAACAATATCACAGGATTATCAAGATCCAAGTTATGCTAAGACTACCCACAGCCCATCAGCACTTAGAGGGGCTAACGCTGGTAGCACTATAGAATCTACTGCTAGCACTGACACAGTGGCTGACCTTGGTCTAGCACAAGGACCTATCATTGCTAACCCAAATAAGATAAGAACTGGCTCCGCAGCTACTGATAAGGCAAACGTTAGAAATGCAAACACAACACCACATATGGCTACTATCTTGATTGGAGATTGTTGGGGATTTCCTGTTGGGGTTTTTGTGACCTTGTGACCTCAAGAGAGGAGTCAGCTAGGACGGGGGCAGATGAGGATAGGAAGAGTGTTTATCCCCATGTAAGGAGTCAGATGAGGAGAGGAAGATTGTTTGTCCCCACACTCAGTGGGGAAAGAGGGAGCTGGGAGAGTCACTCTCCCCCTCCCGTTAGAATGTTCTTTCCAGGGAGGAAGTCAGGTCAGGATGACCTGATGGGGAAATGTTGCTCGTTGGAACCACGAGTTGGGTAAGAATAGCCGCGTGAGGGATGATATCTGTTTATCTTGAACTAACTGTGTGGGTGTCTGGTGATGGAAAACAGATGTGTGTGTAACGCAGTAAGACTGTATAAAAGTTCTTGTCTGTTGAATACATGTCAGACTTCTCTGGCTAGAGAAGCTCTGCGTATGATTCCAAACTACCTGGCAAAATAAAAGACGAAGCCTTTGCAATCAATCTCCTGACTCCAAGCCTGTTAATTCTTGCTTCACTAAGAACCACTTTCGAGGCTCCAACAATTGGTGACCCCGACGTGATTCGCTACATCTACATTTGATAAGGTAGGCAATGAAAAAACCTGAACCTAATGAATGCATAGATACGAATCTTGAACTAAGAGAAAGTGAAAAGGCTTTGGAGAAGGGGAGTGGTTGCAAATGTTTTAATTGCCAGGATGTATGTCTCCCTGAATGCAAGAAAAAGATTGAATGTATAAATGTTTCTTGCTAAAAGCTTTTCTACTGTCGTACTATTAAGCTCAGGCAAGGGGGTCTCCGGCGGCCCCTATTCATAACCTGTTAAGTTTAGGTACAAACTTGCTATGGACCTCAGTTAAAACAAAATCTGGGTAACAAGAGGACATAACTTTTTAGGTCTTTTTTGAATCAAGCACCAGTAAAATTCAAAAAGTCTGGAGAAATCGTAAATTAACCAACAAATGGTTAAAGCGTGTGTAATCATAGTAAGATGGTTGCGCTTCAAAACAAGGCTGTTGAAAAAAATCAAGTTAGCCAAAGGTGTTAACAATTCGGGGATGGTGAGCAAGAGAAAAAAATGAGTGTGTCTCCATTACTGTCGGCTGAATGTTTGGCTCGTTCAACAAACAACTCATTTACATTTACATGTACATCTACATTTACATAGTTTAATGACTATACTAGAAAGAATGTAGGCAAATGGCATATGTATAAAAACTGGCCAGTAACACCCATATCTTTAAGTCTAGATCTGCCTGTCCCAGTCCAAAACATCATGAGAGACCAAATGAGCCCGAAAGAAGGGGGAGCGGGAGCCATCCTACCGTCTGACCAGACCATCCCAGCTGCTCCTCTGCGCGTGACCGCACAGGAAGTGCTCAGCCTCAAATTCCCTCTTCTCCGAGAACGCCTCCTCGGGATGAACAGGAAGTGGGCCAAGCGCACGGCCAAGATGACAACAATCTGGCCAGAGCACGGGACATTTGACCTAAGCCTCTGCGACGACATGAGAGTCTTGATCATTAACCATCGCCATTCTGGGTCGGTCGGGGAAAAACTCAAAAAACGCGCTGAGGAAACTGAGGTTCTGAAGCTGTACGAGGAACAAGGACAGAACTATCGTGATACGGCTAAGGCTTGCTTGCTCGCAGCCAAAACCGATCATGAAACTTTGGGGAGGGCCTCCCCTCCCCCATACGCTAAAGAGAAGAGCGGCTCTGCCCCACCCAGAAAGACTGTGTATACGGGTGAGGCAGAGAACCCAAGATATTCATCCTCCATCATAGCCCCGCTCCAGAAAGCAATGGGAGCTGAATATGTCCCAGTCAAGGGGGCGTATAGCCACGTTAAAAAGATGCTAGACGGAAAGGAGGGGGCCGCTTCAGAGGAAATCGAACTGACGGGGGCGTATCAGCACATTAAAGAACTGTTGAGAGAATCTGAAAGAAAGGGCTGCTCCAGCCACCAGAAAGAGAGGGAAATGGACAACCGCCAGGGGGAGCCAAAACCCCTGGTTTCAGAGCAACTCGCTAGGGGGGTAATTCCAATAACCTCCCTAGTAAGCTGTGCTCAGTCCACTGAACAACTCCTTCATGAACTGCGGACTCAGCTGCCAATAGGAGAGGACCAGACGGACCTCTACCTAATCGGAAAGAAGGCTTTTAAAGCAATCGTGTCTGAGGCCAGGAAAGAAGCAAGACAGGACGTGGCTGGTCGACCTAGGTCTCTGTCTGAGGCGGTCGTCAGTGGAGCCGCAGTCCCGGATCGAGCCAATGAGGAACAAGCTGCATGTTGCCAACCCCCAGACTTGGCCTCTCTCAGCCTCCAGCCCCAAGCTGAAACTGCAGAGATCATGGCCCAAAAACCGGTTGGCCCCCTCCCAAACCCTGTAATGAAGCAGGGAAGGCCAGTCCGGAGTAGAAATCCTCCGTTATACTATCAAGCGCCCATCCTGGTGAGGGGAACTCAGATGTATTATGTGCCCTGGACAACAATGGACATGACTGGTTTAATTGCTCGGCTCCCCAATCCATATGAGGGAGCGAGTAGGTGGATTAAGGCGTTCGAGCAAGAGACACTAGGCCACAACATAGCCATCGGAGACATCAAAATGATCCTGGGGCGCACCCTCGGAGCTGGAGGCTTGAGTGACGTCATGCATTCTCAGCATCTGGCCGACATCCTAGAAACTCATGCGGGAGACGGAGACCTTTTCAATGAAATCCGCACAGAAGTCTGGGAGAGCCTTAGAATCCTCTTTCCGGATCGGGTGAAACTGGAGATGCTCACAGGAGAAAAAATCGGGCTTTCAGAGCCACCAATGGCATTCATTCACAAAACTTTGGGGAAATGGAGAGCGGAACTAGGAAAAAACCCAGAAGATGAGACTCTGCAACAAGCCATGTTTCGACAAGGGGTCGTCCGAGGCCTGACAGAGACTGTTCAGGAGCGGTTGGCAGAGGTAGTGGGTCTCTATTCCATGCCTTTTGCTCAGTTCTGCGAGCAACTCACACACGCTGTGGAGAGAGAAAGAAAATACGACGAAAAAAGACTGCAGAGTGATCGAGAGGACGTGAGGAAATTGAACAAGCTCCAACTCAAGAGTGGCCTGCAAGCAGTACTAATGGCGCCCCCTGGCGGCAACTATAGAGGCAGTCAGTGGGGAAAGAAGCCAGAACTGCTGGCTCTGGAATCAGCTCCCCAGAACCAAGTCCCCAAACAGGGGAACGAGCGCCAATGGGAGGCGGGGAGCCCTGGGAACCAAAAGCAGTATCAAGGGAAATTCGATAGGATGAAAGGACAACTGTGCTGGGGGTGTGGCCAACAAGGACATTACAAAATGGACTGCCCCAATCCCCGGCAGAAAGGAGGGGGCAACGAGCGCCCCCGACCGGCGATCAAGCAATACTGAAGGGACCTAGAGAATCCAACGGGGAAGCATCAGCTACCAGTCACATAAAAAATGACTGAAGCTGAACCCCTTTTACAGGTCTTAATTGGGGGAAGACCTATAGAGATGATGATCGACACCGGAGCGGCATATTCTTGCATTTCCGCAAGGGAAGCGTCCCACCTCCCCCGGGCGGGCGAACTAATAAAAACCGTTGGATTCTCAGGACTGACACAATTGCTCCCAATGACCACCCCCACTGAAATAAAGATTGACAAAAAGACCTTGCTGTTGCCTCTTGTGGTGTCAGAAAAAACACCCCTCAATTTACTTGGAAGAGACGTACTCTGTCAGCTAAATTGTACTCTCTCATGCACGACCCAGCATGGGGTAATGATTGACAGACCTGTGCCACAGATGATGCAACAACCAAGCAATGAAGCAACGGTGTTTTGGCTGGGGGACATCAGAACTACTCTTGAGTCCAAGACATCTGGCTGGACCTCCTGGACCATCCTGATACCGTATGCCCATCCCCCAACCTTGGACTATCATTGCACTTTGCAATATTTCCCCACAGTCGACCGTGAGAGGAATGACAAATGGCTAAAGGAACAGCCAAGGACGGTGCCAATAACACTGAGGGACATCTTCATCGGTCCCCAGGGTGCAGCAGTGGCGGTAGAGGGGACCCCCTATGTGAAAAAACAACACGTTAAAAAGATGCTAGACGGAAAGGAGGGGGCCGCTTCAGAGGAAATCGAACTGACGGGGGCGTATCAGCACATTAAAGAACTGTTGAGAGAATCTGAAAGAAAGGGCTGCTCCAGCCACCAGAAAGAGAGGGAAATGGACAACCGCCAGGGGGAGCCAAAACCCCTGGTTTCAGAGCAACTCGCTAGGGGGGTAATTCCAATAACCTCCCTAGTAAGCTGTGCTCAGTCCACTGAACAACTCCTTCATGAACTGCGGACTCAGCTGCCAATAGGAGAGGACCAGACGGACCTCTACCTAATCGGAAAGAAGGCTTTTAAAGCAATCGTGTCTGAGGCCAGGAAAGAAGCAAGACAGGACGTGGCTGGTCGACCTAGGTCTCTGTCTGAGGCGGTCGTCAGTGGAGCCGCAGTCCCGGATCGAGCCAATGAGGAACAAGCTGCATGTTGCCAACCCCCAGACTTGGCCTCTCTCAGCCTCCAGCCCCAAGCTGAAACTGCAGAGATCATGGCCCAAAAACCGGTTGGCCCCCTCCCAAACCCTGTAATGAAGCAGGGAAGGCCAGTCCGGAGTAGAAATCCTCCGTTATACTATCAAGCGCCCATCCTGGTGAGGGGAACTCAGATGTATTATGTGCCCTGGACAACAATGGACATGACTGGTTTAATTGCTCGGCTCCCCAATCCATATGAGGGAGCGAGTAGGTGGATTAAGGCGTTCGAGCAAGAGACACTAGGCCACAACATAGCCATCGGAGACATCAAAATGATCCTGGGGCGCACCCTCGGAGCTGGAGGCTTGAGTGACGTCATGCATTCTCAGCATCTGGCCGACATCCTAGAAACTCATGCGGGAGACGGAGACCTTTTCAATGAAATCCGCACAGAAGTCTGGGAGAGCCTTAGAATCCTCTTTCCGGATCGGGTGAAACTGGAGATGCTCACAGGAGAAAAAATCGGGCTTTCAGAGCCACCAATGGCATTCATTCACAAAACTTTGGGGAAATGGAGAGCGGAACTAGGAAAAAACCCAGAACATGAGACTCTGCAACAAGCCATGTTTCGACAAGGGGTCGTCCGAGGCCTGACAGAGACTGTTCAGGAGCGGTTGGCAGAGGTAGTGGGTCTCTATTCCATGCCTTTTGCTCAGTTCTGCGAGCAACTCACACACGCTGTGGAGAGAGAAAGAAAATACGACGAAAAAAGACTGCAGAGTGATCGAGAGGACGTGAGGAAATTGAACAAGCTCCAACTCAAGAGTGGCCTGCAAGCAGTACTAATGGCGCCCCCTGGCGGCAACTATAGAGGCAGTCAGTGGGGAAAGAAGCCAGAACTGCTGGCTCTGGAATCAGCTCCCCAGAACCAAGTCCCCAAACAGGGGAACGAGCGCCAATGGGAGGCGGGGAGCCCTGGGAACCAAAAGCAGTATCAAGGGAAATTCGATAGGATGAAAGGACAACTGTGCTGGGGGTGTGGCCAACAAGGACATTACAAAATGGACTGCCCCAATCCCCGGCAGAAAGGAGGGGGCAACGAGCGCCCCCGACCGGCGATCAAGCAATACTGAAGGGACCTAGAGAATCCAACGGGGAAGCATCAGCTACCAGTCACATAAAAAATGACTGAAGCTGAACCCCTTTTACAGGTCTTAATTGGGGGAAGACCTATAGAGATGATGATCGACACCGGAGCGGCATATTCTTGCATTTCCGCAAGGGAAGCGTCCCACCTCCCCCGGGCGGGCGAACTAATAAAAACCGTTGGATTCTCAGGACTGACACAATTGCTCCCAATGACCACCCCCACTGAAATAAAGATTGACAAAAAGACCTTGCTGTTGCCTCTTGTGGTGTCAGAAAAAACACCCCTCAATTTACTTGGAAGAGACGTACTCTGTCAGCTAAATTGTACTCTCTCATGCACGACCCAGCATGGGGTAATGATTGACAGACCTGTGCCACAGATGATGCAACAACCAAGCAATGAAGCAACGGTGTTTTGGCTGGGGGACATCAGAACTACTCTTGAGTCCATGACATCTGGCTGGACCTCCTGGACCATCCTGATACCGTATGCCCATCCCCCAACCTTGGACTATCATTGCACTTTGCAATATTTCCCCACAGTCGACCGTGAGAGGAATGACAAATGGCTAAAGGAACAGCCAAGGACGGTGCCAATAACACTGAGGGACATCTTCATCGGTCCCCAGGGTGCAGCAGTGGCGGTAGAGGGGACCCCCTATGTGAAAAAACAACACGCAATCAAAGACTCTCTGCCGCATGTTACCTTGCTGATAAATCCAGGGCACAAGGCCCGAGATTTGGGTCCAATGGTAGCAGAGGCTACTAAACTGAAATGGCAGCCGACAGACAAACCTCAAGTCTGGCAGTCAGAGGGGAAGAAATATTACAAAATCAGAGCAAGGGCTGAAGGCCTCTCTGTCCCCCAGGTCGTCAGGCTGCCAGAGACAAGACCCAAAGAGATGACTGCGGAGGAAAGATGGACCCAAATGCTCTCAAGGGTGCCTGCTGAGCTATGGTCAGCCCACGAAACAGATGTGGGGTTGATCAAATCAGCACAGCCCGTTCAGGTCACTCTAAAGCCGGGGTGCAGACCTCCAAGGGTACGCCAGTACCCTTTGAAAAAAGAGACAGAGGCGGGCATTGAGCCCATCATCAAAGGACTGCTGTTGGCCGGTGTGCTGATACACAGTCGTTCCCCTGCCAACACTCCTATTTGCCCAGTGCGGAAAGCAGATGGATCAAAGTACAGACTGGTGCATGACCTACGAGCTCTGAATGACGTTGTGCAAGAATTGGAGGCGGTGGTTCCAAACCCACACACCCTGTTGACCAATGTGCCAGCAACATCAAAGTACTACACAGTAGTCGATCTGACATCGGCATTCTTTTCAGTCCCTCTGGCAGAAGAATCGAGGGACCTGTTTGCCTTCACCTACAAAGGACAAAAATTGACTTACACCAGAGTCCCCCAGGGCTATATTCACTCCCCGCATTGGTTCAACCAGGCCCTAAAAAGGGATCTGGCAGATATTGGTGAGCAAATAACATCCACGCTGCTTATGTATGTAGATGACCTGGCATTGTGCTCGAACTCATTGGAAGAATGCCATCGGGACTCAATGACACTGCTAACAGCACTGGCGAAGAAGGGGCACAAGGCCTCACAGGAAAAGCTACAGTACTGTCAGCCAAAAGTACAGTACCTGTCTCGGACGCTGGGAGCAGGTACCAAGGGGATCTCACCATGCCATCTGTTGGGAATATCACAAGCCCCAAAGCCGCAGTCAGTGGGGGATGTGATGACGTTCCTTGGCCTGACTGGGTACAGTGCCGAATGGGTGAACGAGTACACAGCAGTAGTGGCTCCGCTACGAGCCATGATAAAGGAAGCAGGAGTCACCTCGCTACAGGCCAAGGTAAAATGGACGGAAGAGGGGGAGAGAGCATTCACCCAAATCAAGCTGAGTTTACAACAGGCACCAGCGCTGGCCCTCCCAGACTACGAGAAACCTTTCTTCCTGTATGTATCCAACCGCACACACCACGCCACAGCTATGTTGACACAGGCCACGGAAGAGGGGCATAAGCAACCGATCGCTTACTACTCCTGTGGACTGACACCGGTTGAGGCAGCTTTGCCACCTTGCTACCAAGGTTTAGCTGCAATACTCCACATGTATGAGAAAGCATCCACACTTACCATGGGCTATCCAATTACAATCTACACACATCACAAAATTGCAAATCTTGTTGAACGAGGTAAATTTCTACTGACGGAGTCACGAATTAGAAGCTACGTTACGATGTTGCGATACCCAGATGTTAGCATTAAGACCTGCACCACTGTAAATCCGGCCAACACCATTCCTCTGCCAGAGGAGGGCACTCCACACGATTGTGAGACTGAAACATCAGAGTATGTGAAGCTGAGGGCTGATTTAGCCTCTGGGCCCTTGGAAATGCCTGATTTAACCTTATTTGTGGATGGATCTTGTTTCAGAGAACCAGATGGGTTAAAGGCCGGGTATGCAGTGGTGGCAATGACAGGAAAAGAGGGGTTCGCTACACAAAAGGCTGAGGTATGTCAACAACCATGCTCGGCCCAAAAAGCTGAACTAGTGGCCCTGACCGAGGCCTGCCGGTTGGCCAAGGACAAAACGGTAAACATTTACACAGATTCGTTTTATGCGCATGGGGTATGTCATCTTTTTGGTTCAATTTGGAAAGCTAGGGGGTTCAGAAAAACAGATGGATCCCCTATACAACATCACGGCCAGGTAGTGTCTTTAATTACCGCCATGATGTTGCCAAAAAGAATCGCGATAATAAAGTGTAAAGCACATCAGAATGACCGTTCTGCAATAACCATGGGGAACACGAAGGCAGACGAGGCAGCCAAGCAGGCAGCACAAGAAACAGGAGGCAGGGGAGGGGTGTTGACAGTAGTGCAGATAACTCTTTCAGATAACTCAGAGAACTGTTTGACAAAGACATGGCAGAGCTCCAGGCTGCTGCCAGCCAGACTGAACAGGAATTGTGGATACAAAGAGGTGGAGTCAAAGGGCCAGTCAGAGTGTGGAGAAATCATGAGGGATTGATCATGGTGACATATGACTTGTTACCTTCTGTCATTTCAGAGGCACATGGGGTAGACCACTGTAAGCGGGGCGAGACCATCAACCGAATCCGAAAAATGGGATTGTGGTCCCCGAATCTAAAAGCGCAAGTAGTTTCGGTTTTAAACAAATGTGACATCTGTTTGAAAAATAACTCAAAAAGGGGGGTGGAGACAGCCACTGGGTCCACGCCAATGGCAGGTGGACCTTTTGAACACATCTGCGTCGATTTTGTTGATATGATCACTCCGGTTCATGGTAAACGGTACATGTTGGTATTAACTGATCGATTTAGTAGATGGATAGAAGCCACACCAGCTAAACACCAGAGCGCTGAGACAGTGATAAAGTTCCTGACCAAGGAAATCATTCCTAGGTTTGGGATTCCCTCAATAATCAGCTCTGATAACGGCAAGGCATTTGTGGACAAAACGGTAAAAGGATTTTACCAAAGGCTGGGGATTCAGCAGAGACTGGGGTGCGTGTATCACCCACAGTCGCAGGGGATAGTGGAAAGGGCAAACGGTACCCTCAAAGCCAAGCTGGCCAAGATTTGCGCTGCAACAAAACTTAACTGGGTCGAGGCCCTTCCCATAGCACTAATGAAGTACCGTAGTCAGGAGCATAGGATAACTAAACTTACCCCCCATCAGATACTGATGGGCCGCGACATGCCAGTACCGGAGTACAGGCATCAGAACGAGTCCAGAACAAAGCCTGACGTGTTGAGCTCAGATGTTCATGCCTTTGTGAAACAGGTCTCTAAGATCCACCAGGCCATACACCAGCAGGAGGAGACAAGAGAGGGGCTGTTGCGGCAGGAGCGGGCCCCGGACGTCATCAAAGTCCAACCTGGTGACCGGGTCTTCATTAAAACCTACCGCAGGAAGTGGAACACACCTCGGCGGGACGGCCCATATACAGTAACCCAAGCAACGGCAACGGCAGTGCAGGTTGAGGGATCAACCACGTGGTTTCATTTGAATCACTGCGTGAAAGAACCCCAGCCCGGGCCAACCACGGCATTGAATGACCAGTCAACACAGTCAAGTCAAAGTAAAAATGTTCCAAATAATAACGAAAAGTCTTCTGTTGTGTGTGATCCTAAGCATAGGACAAATTGTGGTGTTGGGGAGCCCCCGGCCGGAGGTTCCCCAAGAGGGGGAGACAGTCGGGCTGGACCACAAACCAGATCCAGAGGGGGCGCTGACGGAGGCAAGCAAACCATTGGCGGCCCCGCCAGTGAACCAGTCGGAGCCACCACTCGGGCAGCCGCCAAGAGGCGGGCAGCTGAGCGAGGAGGGGGCAAACCTGCCAAACCCCATAGATCCTACAACCCCCTACCCGAGCAAGCCGCTCAGTGAGGGAAAGGTAAGTGGGTTGGCGCGAGATTTTTTAGGAACAGGGGAGGACAAAGCAGAGTTCGATGCAGTATGTATGGCCCAGGTACTCGCCCAGGCAATGCCAGCAATCAAGGTACTAGAGAGCTTTGAGATCAACATCAGGGGTGTCCCAACTCACATATACATTAGGATAAAAGATGACTGGGCGGTTACCACAAGGAAGAAGTGTGGGATGAATGAGGAAGATAGACCTGTCAAAGGGCAGGTAGATTGTGTGGAGGGTGCATGCTCAGTGTGGGGATCCCCGTGGCAACTAGGAACAGGAGAAGCAAAGAGAACACCTCCAGAGAACTTGTTTGAGATAATAGGTAGGGATCTTAGACCCCTCGACCAGCTGACCATGGAAAGTGACTATCCCCACAAAAGGCACCGGCCAATACCAGAGGGCCAGGAGGATACTTACAACCTGATATTGTGTGCAGTGAATGCGTTGAGCACAGCTTTGCCTAACCAGGAAGGGACACAGTTGTGTCCGTTAACAATGATTTGGTTGCCAGCTATGAAACAACTTGAAATTGTGGCGGAGAACAGAGAGTGGAGGCTGCAGATGCGGAATGTAACTGATGAAAGATGTTTGATAACAGGGTCCAGCCAAAGGATTGTCAGAAGGGTTAGCTGTTGGAACACCAGGTGCCACGCTCAGCTGAGCCAACCAGCAGGGCTGCTCATTGAGGGAAGACAGAATCCCGAGTGGGCAGAGTCACTTGAACTGAGTCAAGGAGTGGTAACCACGCCTACGTGCCGTATGAAAACAGGGGGGGGGGGTTGTTGAGCCAGAGGAGGAAAGTAGAACCCAGAGGTACCGGCTAAGGGAGTTTAAGGCCCCCACAGAGGAGACAATGACTAACTGGGCACAAAGGGCCATGGGGGATTGTGCCTTACAGATTTGGATGAATGCGGCCCCTCGGTATGTGCCGGTGATAATGCACTGGCGGTTGATGATCACGGTCAAGGTAGAGGAGGATGACACCTGGTGGGAGATATATTTTGTTGACCATCCAGCATACCGTCTAGCAGCAATATCCGATTCGGGGACATGCCATCTTCGCAATTTCATCAGTTTCCGTCTCCCCATGTCTGTAGCATGTGTCCAGAGCAGGTGTGCCCCGGTGCGCCAAGGAGGAGCGTGGATCGATAGGAATGCGCTCCCCCATGGACGCACTAATCTGGAAGGCTCAAAAATCTACAAGACCACAGAACTGAAGGAGAGACCAGCTAATAGGTATGAAATAGATAGACTGTTTGGGGGTAGCCCGGCCCCAGTACAACTTCCATTGACAGAACAGACTGTCCGTTTTAATATGGAGAATTGTATCACTGCCGTGTTGGTATTGCTGTTACCCTACCAAAGAGAGAACGAGGTCTGTGAGGTCAGAGGGTCCTTTACCCAGACTAGAGGGACAACGTTTCTATCAATACAAACGGTTTCAGGGTTATGGAGGTGGGCAGCGGAGGTGCAATCCCAGTTTTGCGTACTGCTACCCGGGACCGGGCCCGTACATATTTACATTTACATTTACATATGACAGTAAGGATAGGAGGTTTTGAGCACGAATGTATGGTTGATCGAGACTACATGCCATGGATGACCGAAGGTCTAGCCCGGTTTTACTGGCCAGTCCCCCTCCAGGAGGGGGTGGGGAAGGTAGATAGGAATGATGGGTGTGATCTGGAGCTACCACCGCACAGAGAGGCAGCCGGGAGAGGCAAGCGACAGGTGAATCCCAACGCACCACCACCACCACCACCAGTCCAACGGTTACTGCTGTCAACTAAAGTACCTTTTCTCACCCCAGGGGAGGCGCGATTCACATACCTGTTGACAGTAAAGGCAGGAGAGGATAGCATCTGTGGGTTGTCCAGAACAGGAACAAGGGACACCCTGCGGGTGTGGGGTGAGTCAGAATGCAGGATCACCATCACCAGGACAGTAAATGGTTGGGAGGTGGCAGTTCGGTTTGAACCGCAGTGGACGCGGGACCAGGGAGTTGAGTATGAGATACAGGTGCTGATCCCGCAACAGATCAGGCAGGCAGCCCCGGTCCCGGCGCTAGGTCCTCTGGATTGGGGAACGGGAGCAGGGCCAGGGACGAGACCACACACCAGGGGGCTGTTGAAAGAGGCGCTGCACAACCACTGGTATTTATGGACAGAATTCACAGCACAGGCTAATGGGTTAACCGATTGTTATGTGTGCTCCAAACCTAGACCAGAGGAGCTGTATGTTACGTCCACTCATTTAGGTTGGGAGGAGTGCGAGGAGAAAACCAACAGGTGGTTGAGTGTGCCTAAGAACATGGTGGGGGACAACATCCCTGCCTGTGAAGCCGCGTGCCTGGCCTACTTGGGGTCTCGTGAGTACACATCAGTGATGGTTAGAGAGGACATTCGAATCAATTGTCAATACCTTGACGGCATGCTGCCTTTGTTGAAGGAAGAAATAGCGGTACCAACAGGAGTCTCACTGGTGTTACATAAGTCATTTGAGTGCTACCAGAAGCAGGGCAGTGTGGAGGTGGGTAGGGTACCTGAGGAGGACTGTAGTTACATATGGGACGTAGGTGGAGTCTGTACTAAGTTAATTGATGGAAAGGCCAGACAGATAAAGGGAGTAAGAGAGAGGCGTCCGGGGCCCCCTGCATGCCCCTACCATTATCAGAACCAGGTGGTAGCAGATGTTTTCTGGCTGTGTGACTATGCTAAGGGTTTAAGATCAACTTTGCCAGTTGGGTGGGCAGGAAGGTGTGCGAGGGTACATGCTGTCACCCAGGTGATCCATTTCAAACTAAACCAAACCACAGAAAACCTCGAGGAGGCTCCCCGCAAGAGGCGGGCTTTCAAGTCTGATGTAACGATCGATGCCATAGGTCAGCCAAGGGGGGTGCCCAATGATTTTAAAGCAAGGAATGAGGTGGCGTCGGGGTTTGAGTCCATCTTACCCTGGATAACGGTAAATAAGAACACTGAATGGATTAATTACCTGTACTATAACCAGCAGCGCTTCATTAACTATACAGACGAGGCTCTCACCGCCCTGGGCCAGCAGCTGTCGGCAACATCAGCAATGACCTGGCAGAATCGACAGGTATTGGACTGGCTGCTGGCGGAGCGTGGGGGGGTTTGCACTCTGATTGGTCAGGTGTGTTGCACATTCATACCGAACAACACTGCCCCTACAGGAAGATTTGCACAAGCTATGACTGACTTAAAGGCACTGAGGCAGGAGGTGAAGGATAATGCTGGACACAAAACTGAATGGTTTGAGATGATGAGAGAGAGCTTGGGGGATTGGGGATTTAGCTGGGTAAGAATAGGGATAGCAGTGCTGCTGACCTTATTGGCCATTGTATTGATTATCTGCTGTTGCATACCCATCTTCCGGTCTCGTGTCAAAACCCACTATGCCTGCCCCATTGTAGCTAAGATGCAGGAGTCGGATGACTCAAATGTTTTTTCTCTGTTTAAGAACAGGCTTTCTGCCCCGGCCTTGTACCCTGCCCCGGCGGGGAGCAAGGGAGGGCAGGAAGAGGAGGGTCAAAGTGGCTGAGTGATGTTCCTAACCAGGCCACACCGGGCGATGACAAATCAATCGAGCCGCTTTGAGGCCGTGGAACATCGCCCAATGAGTATACCAAGCACATAATTTTGTTTGTTTTATGAGTTTAATTTTTGTTTTATTATGTATAATTGAGTGATGTATATGTGACTCAGTGATTTGTGCATTAATCAGTGTAGGTTTGTGGAGGACTGCCCTCCCAAACCCATTTCTGTTAAATCATCCATGGTTTCTCCCCCCTTTTAAAGAACGTGGCCTAACAAGCCAGGGGGAGTTTTACTCCAGGATCTGATGACACAGAGGAACAAAGGCAATTCTGAACAGATATTTGAGTACTGCATATGCTGTTGTAAACTTTATGTGTGGACTTGATGTTTGATCATATACCATCGTGTTTTTGTGAAGCTGTGTTTGAGGTTCAGGGGGTACATATCTGGCCAAAGGAAGGTTATATACTCACACATATTGCAGGCTTACAACCATATGAGTAGACTGAGCCAAGGTTTCCTTCAGACTGGGGACCTTGTTTACACAACATGAATCTGGACAGCTTCATTACAGACAAACACTAGCTTACTTTCCTACTATATACTCACCTACTAGTAAAAAATTAAAGGAAATTGGTTCTGAGAGGGTTTGTTTTTTTCAATGTTTAAATGTTTTACGGGCTACACAAAAAGATAGATATTGGGGGAAGTAGTGTGGACAGGGATGTCCACAAAGGGGGGTATGTTGGGGATTTCCTGTTGGGGTTTTTGTGACCTTGTGACCTCAAGAGAGGAGTCAGCTAGGACGGGGGCAGATAAGGATAGGAAGAGTGTTTATCCCCATGTAAGGAGTCAGATGAGGAGAGGAAGATTGTTTGTCCCCACACTCAGTGGGGAAAGAGGGAGCTGGGAGAGTCACTCTCCCCCTCCCGTTAGAATGTTCTTTCCAGGGAGGAAGTCAGGTCAGGATGACCTGATGGGGAAATGTTGCTCGTTGGAACCACGAGTTGGGTAAGAATAGCCGCGTGAGGGATGATATCTGTTTATCTTGAACTAACTGTGTGGGTGTCTGGTGATGGAAAACAGATGTGTGTGTAACGCAGTAAGACTGTATAAAAGTTCTTGTCTGTTGAATACATGTCAGACTTCTCTGGCTAGAGAAGCTCTGCGTATGATTCCAAACTACCTGGCAAAATAAAAGACGAAGCCTTTGCAATCAATCTCCTGACTCCAAGCCTGTTAATTCTTGCTTCACTAAGAACCACTTTCGAGGCTCCAACAAGATGCCATGACAGCACATGTTAAACTGGCAAAGAAAGAAAATATTTGTCTTAGCAACACATCTGTCGAGGACCTGTCGTCCTCGACAGATTATCTACCCTAATATTATCATCCACACTGGCTTGTTTGATATCCTACACGAGAAAACTGGCACTGAGATACTTAAAAAAAAAACACCCAGCTACTGAACACACTCAACAGATATCAAAATGTATTCATCAGTGGACCAATTGCATGCTTTCGCAGAGGAAAAGAAGCCTTCAGTCGACTACTATATTTCAACACATGGTTGGCATCTGTCTGTCTGGCACACAAACTGAGATTTATCGATAATTTCAATGTGTTCTGGAACTGTGCAGACCGTTTTCAAGCTGACGGACTCCACCCAAACCGTAGAGGATCTCGACTACTAACAGCAAACATCAGTCACATGCTCCTGACCACAAATCAAGTTTCTCTCCCTATCCCTGTTGTGTCTAAGCTGACTGACGCATCCCAAACAACCTCCCATGGAACAGAACATTCAAACAGCCTCCTGCAAGGTCATGGGCCTTGCACAGATCTGCACCTTCCAGATGAATTCCCTTGTGATGGAACAGCTCAGTGACATAGACTTTGCCAAAGAAAAGCTACGCTAGGACAGCCACCATGCTATTTCATTAGACATACCGGTCATCATCACAAACAGAAAATGGCATGGTAAAATGTATAACCTTTATTTAACCAGATAAAAAGCCCCCAAAAAATGCATGGTTACAAACCTGAAACTACTGTTAGAAGTCACAGAACTATCCATATTCTTCCAACAGATTTATCAACCCCTGTTTTATCTGTTAATACCCCACAGATGAAACTGGCCCTTCTAAATGTTAGATCACAAAATAACAAAACATTTTAGTTAATGATCTGGTCAAAGAAAACAACTTAGACTGTATCTGTCTAACAGAAATCTGGCTAAACAATGACACGGCAACAGCAACTTTGATAGAAGCATGTCCTGATTAAAGCTTAAACCAAGTTTCTAGGAAATCAAAAAAAGGTGGAGGAGTCGCAGCTATTTTCTCCTCTGAACTATTGTTCAAAATCACTGAGCTAGGTGAATTCACATCATATGAATATCTTGCTATAGAGCTCAAAACCGAATCAATACTTTTTGTTATTATATATCGGCCACCCAAGCACTCGCCAATATTCATACAAGAATTCTCTGAACTATTATCACTATGTGTCACTAGATATGACAAAGTAGTTTTAAACGAAGACTTAAATATCCAAGTGCATAAAAAAGCCGACCCAAGTATTGAGCTCTTAAATCTCCTTGACAGTCTCAATCTAACTCAACACATAACAGACCCAACACACCGGCACGGAAACTCACTAGATCTAGTGATAACAACTGGACTAAATATCAATAATATTTCAATAACTGATCTACCACTCTCAGACCATCACTGTATACTTTTTAATGTGGAAATTATCCTAACAAAAACCACAAAATAATTCTTAGTCCAAAAGAAGATATTTAGACGATACAGCTATGATGACATTTTCTGAACAATTTGCTTGATATGAGCCAACTAATCATGAAGGCTCTCTGAATGAAATGGTAGAGAACCTCAATGATGCACTATTAACTGTGTTAGACTCTGTTGCACCACTGAAAACCAAAAAGAAGTGCACAAGCAGAACCTCCCCATGGCTGGAAAAAAAAAAATGTTAGTTAAACGAAAAGAAAATACCGTGCAGCAGAGAGAAAATGGAGGAAGACAAAGATCACTATCCACTACAATATCTACAAAGATACACAAACCACCTATAACAAAACCATCCGTTTAGCGAGGGGAGAATATTTCTCCAACATTATTACAGAAAATGCCATAAATTCCAGAGTTCTTTTCTCCACCATTGACCAGCTGTTAAACACTGTCCCTGCTCCCCCTCCATCCTCAGCAGTTAAATGTAAAGAGCTTGCTTTGTTCTTCAAGAACAAAATAACTTTGACCAGAGCTAGTACTAGTAATAGTGGGGTCGAAACTGACATCAACTGACAATAAATCTAACGCGACAACCTCAGATATTGATCCTATACCCACAACATTCTTTAAGCGAGTGTTTGATAGTGTCTCAGGTCCGGTGCTAGAGATTATAAACACATCCCTTAGAACTGGCGTCTTCCCAGATGCCTTCAAAACAGCTGTTGTAAAGCCCCTATTAAAGAAACCCAAATTGGATAACAGGCTACTTGCAAATTACAGACCAATATCAAACCTTCCATTTATTAGTTAAGTACTGGAAAAGATAATTTTAGTCCAATTAAATAATTTTCTTGAAGAAAGTAACATTCTGGAAGTCTCGCAGTCAGGTTTCAGGAAATATCACAGTACTGAAACTGCTCTCACCAAAATAATTTGCGACCTCAGACTAAACTCTGATGCAAAAAAAGTATCTATCCTTATCCTGTTAGATCTCAGTGCAGCATTTGATACCATTGATCACAACATCCTAATCAATAGACTGGAAAAGCTTATTGGTTTCACAGATAGTGTACTGAACTGGATGAAATCATATATCAAAGAAAGGAAGTTTTATGTTAGTTTAGGAGACCATAGGTCGAAGAAACATGAGAACTGCTACGGGGTTGCTCAAGGAAGCTGCCTAGGTCCATTACCTTTTTCTATTTATATGTTACCACTCGGTGACATAATCAGAGAAGATAACATGAATTTCCATAGCTATGCGGATGACACACAACTATATATATCCACTGAACACAACGATGCAACGGCCATCAATTCCATTACCAGCTGCCTGTTGGCACTAAACAAATGGATGAATGATAACTTTCTTAAATTAAATGAAGACAAAACTGAAGTCCTACTATGTGGCCCCAAATCCAAAAGAGAGATGCTTACTAAGAATCTAGGAGGTTTAACCCCCTGGCTTAAACCAGAGGTGACAAGTCTCAGTGTAATCCTGAACTCAGATTTGAATTTCAACTCTCACATTAATAAAGTGACCAAAACTGCTTTCCTTCACCTGAGGAATATAGCGAAGGTACGACCATTCATAAACCAAAATGATGCAGAGAAGTTAATTCTGAACCAAATTAACTCTGCTTCAAACCCCCACAAGCTTTTCTCTATCTTCTCCACCCTTCTTAACCCACCTCCCCCACCCCCTCCCTCCACCCTGACAGCAGACGACTTCTCCTCCTTCTTTTAGAAAAAAGTCGCCGACATTAGCAGTCGGTTCCCTAAATCCACCTTTCCTACCCTCTCACCCTCCACGACTGACCCAACTAAATGTCTTAACTCTTTCTCTCCCCTGTCCGAGGCAGAGATCTCTGACCTCATTCTCTCTCATCGCCCCACTTCCTGTCCCCTTGATCCTATCCCCTCCCCTCTCTTTCAAACCATCTCCCCCTCCATCATAACTTTTCTTCTCCATGTCCTAAACTCCTCTCTTACCTCCGGCACCTTTCCCTCTGCCTTCAAACAGGCCAGAGTTACCCCTCTACTCAAAAAACCCTCCCTTAACCCTGCCATCCTCCAGAACTACAGACCGGTATCACTGCTACCCTTCTTCTAAAAAACAATTGAACGTGCTGTATCTAACCAACTGTCTTACTTTCTCTCTCAGAACAACCTGCTTGACCCCAACCAATCGGGCTTCAAGACTGGCCACTCCACAGAGACTGCCCTTCTTTCAGTCACCACTGCCCTCCAGTCTGCCAGAGCGGCTTCCAGGTCATCCGTCATCATTCTGCTGGACCTTTCTGCAGCGTTTGATACGGTTAACCACCAGATCCTGCTCTCCAGACTTTCTGAGATGGGCATCAATGGCACTGCACTCCAGTGGATCTCATCCTACCTGTCGGGAAGATCCTACCAGGTCTCCTGGGGAGGCAAACTGTCAGGCTCTCGCCAGCTCTCCACTGGTGTCCCACAGGGCTCCGTCCTTGGACCCCTCCTCTTCTCTATGTACACCACCTCACTTGGACCAATCATCACCTCCCATGGCTTCTCCTACCACTGCTACGCTGACGACACGCAGCTGTACCTGTCGTTCCCCCCGACTGATCCGGGGATCTCAGCTAGAATTGAGGCCTGCCTCAAAGACATCTCCGCCTGGATGACCGAGCACCACCTCCAGCTGAACCTCGCCAAAACAGAACTTCTCATCATCCCGGCTAAACCCTCCATCTCCCACGATCTGTCAATCACCCTGGGATCTGCGATGGTGACCCCTTCATCCTCTGACAGGAACCTTGGGGTTACCATGGATGATTAGCTCTCCCTCACGGCCCACATTGCCGCAGTCTCCCGGTTTTGTAGATTCACCCTCTACAATATCCGGAAGATCAGGAGATACCCATCTGAGCACTCAACCCAGTTGCTAGTCCAAGCACTGGTCCTCTCCAAGTTGGACTACTGCAACTCGCTGCTCGCTGGTCTCCCAGCATGTGCAACCCACCCTCTTCAGAGGATTCAGAACGCAGCGGCCCGCCTGGTCTACAATCTACCCAGATGCTCCCATGTTACTACGCTCCTCATCTCTCTCCACTGGCTACCCATCAACGCCCGTATCAGATTCAAGACCCTGGTACTGACCTTCCGAGCAGTGAACGGGACTGCACCCGACTACATCAAGTCTCTCCTGCAACCTTACACCCCCATCCATCACCTACGGTCTTCTTCAGACAACCGCCTGGTGGTCCCACCGCTCAAGACTGCCCGGTCCCAACACAAGCTCTTCTCCTGCCTGGCCCCGCTATGGTGGAACCAGCTCCCCACCTCCATCAGGGACACTGACTGTCTCCCCACCTTCAAGAAAAGGCTCAAGACGCACTTGTTCCGGGAGTACAACGGCACTTAGGAATGCTTGAATGGACCTGATGTTAGTTTCCTCCAGGATCACAATGACTCGCTGTGAAATATTTTACTGTTGATTATTCTTCTACAGGTACAGTCCTGCACTTTTTGTGGTTCATGTTGTTTTAATTTGTAACTTGTATAACTGCATGCTCTTATGGGTCTTCCCTTTTGGCACTTGTTTAGTTTTTTCACACTGATGCAGAGAAGTTATGTAAGTAGTTACTATGTAATCAACCAAGAATTGACGTGCGCGTTTGAATCCATTTCGATGTTGGAAAACGACGTTAAAACAACGCCTTTCGCGATGGAAAAACAACATTGATTCAACGTTGTTTTGCTAACTGGGTACAGTTGTTGATAATGTCACTGCCAATTTATATTAGCCTATTTCTTAACCTTAATTCAATCAAGATTGGTTGAGTGTGGACAGGTTTTCTCTCTTGCAATGATTGTTATCTGGTTTCACCTCAGAAACAAATGAAGTGGTAGCACCCAGTTTTAAACGTGTAAAGACGTTAAAAACGGCCGTGTACACGTTAAAATGTAACGTCTGTACACGAACGACAGTTCGCACGTTTTGGCACAATCGGCCTTCGATACCAGATAGCACACATACGTCTTGCTATGGAAGGCCTAGTGGGTAAGTATTAAGACGCCAGTGGTAAGACCATTTTACCATCAAGTAAAATGGTCTTATATTATATGGACAATTCTGTGTAAGAAACACTTGATTTAAGTCTGTGAACTTTGAGTGACATTGTCCATTGGAGGGGGGCATGCAACAAGTTCACAGTTCACACCAATTGAAAGAGGTCAGGTTACACATGTACTAATGCACTTCATGTTGGTGCCAAATAAGGGTGGAGACGGTGTTGAAGTACAGCTGTCATGGCTGTCTAAAAGGGGACTGTGGCCCTTCCCCACTTTCCCCCACAGTTTTGCATTAAGTGACTTGCAAGCAGAAGACACCCCAGACAAATTGAAATAGGTCAAGAGATTGAGCACTAGAAAAAGGAGTGATGTTTGGTCTAATTTTGAAGATGCTTCATCGACGAAAGCAAAATGCCAAATTTGCTAAAAACTTGTATCCATTCAAGGAGGAACCACCTCAAACTTGAGAAGTCACCTTAAATCTGCACATCCAACTGTGCTCTTAGCACAAGTTAGAGGAGACAGTGATGATACTGCGGCAGCAGGAGCTGTTTCCACCAGTAGCACCTCTACAACTGGGCCTGCAACTGCTACCATGACCATGTCCACATCATCCACTATTCCAGCAGCACTTACCCAAGCAGCAGTTAGGCCACGGAGGCCACAACAACAAACCTCAATGGGCAGTTTTGTGACAATGCCAATGGATCCGTTGACACAGAGTAAACTGGATGAGGCTCTAGTCAAAATGATTGCTTAAATGATTGACAAAATTGTAGCCTGTCTTACAGACAATGCTGCCAACATTGTGTCAGCTGTGAGAGACCTTCACTGGGACCACATACCCTGTTTTGCCCATGTTCTGAACCTAATTGTCAGAGCTGCCCTGAAATTGGTCCAAAGTATTGTGCAAAAGGTCAAAGCCATTGTTGAGTTCTTTCACAGGAGCAGAGTGGCTTCAGAGAAGCTCAAGGCCACACAGCAACAGATGGGACAGGAGCAATTACGCTTAAAGCAGGATGTGGCCACAAAGTGGAATTCTACATTCTACATGTTGAAATGAATTCTAGAGGTCAAAGATCCTGTCATCTCCACCCTGGCACTTGTGAATGTTTCTCTGCCAACCTTGTTCCTGGAGGAATGGAACATAAAGAAACAGTGGATGTTGTCAAGCCCTTTGAGGAGGTCACAACTGAAGTGAGCGCTGAGAGGTATGTAGATTAAGTGATTAACACCTATTTTAAATCATGATTGCAAATTCAATTTCTCCTTAATGATGGTTTGTTTTTGTAACCTTTTCACAAACAAGTATGTATTGGCTTTTTAATAATATATTGTATTCATTATATTTAAATGCTTGTTAATTTCTTTAGGTTTGTGACTGCCTCCAAAGTCATTTTAATGACAAGAGGCCTTAAGAAGATTGTTGCCCGCAATCAAATGAATCCCTCCATCCATAAACCTGTCAAAGATCTCGTGATGCCTGATGATAGAAATGTTGAAGAGGTTCAGTAAAGTGGAGTTCACTGAGAAGCTTGCTAATGCTACCTGCTTGGACCCGAGGTTCAAAAAGCAAACCTTTATCAACATCAAAGCAGCAGATGAGGCAGTGAAGAGAATAACATCAGCTGCAGCACATGTTAACCCCCTCCATAGGGAGGAAGAGGAGGATCCACATTCTACAGCTGCCAGTACAGGGGCCATGTTTTGGGAGGACTTTGATGAGAGGGTTGCAAGCTTGAGGCCTTCTACTACCACACCAACTGTCTCAACTGATGCCATGATGGAGATGCAGGCTTATCTTGCTGAGCCACTTTTACCCCGCACATCAGATCCTCTGGCATGGTGGATGAAGTGTTCACCCGTTTATAAAAGCCTCTGTGAGGTCATGAAGACAAGACTGCATTGTGGCCACATCTGTGCCTTCTGAGAGAGTTTTTTCTAAAACAGGGCAGATCATTTCAGATCGAAGAAACAGTCTCAGCCCATCCAAGGTCCGGGAGCTTGTTTTCTTAAATGCAAACCTGCCTTAGAGTACGCCCTAAACTGCAGTTTTGTTACAGAATGTTCCTTTGGTTTTTAGTGTGATTTAATTACTGTTATGTCTCTGTGGCTGTATAGTGCGATTGAACTACATTTTTATTTAAGTCTATCCTTTTGAGATATATATATTATATACTTATACTTAAAACATACGGTTGTATACTGTTTCCTATGATGTTAAGTGTGTTATTGTTATATCAGACCTGCAAACTCCTCAGAGTAAAAAAGGTGACAGTGTAGAGCGTGGGCGTGCCCCCGGCTCGATTTTTTTGCGATTTAAATATGAAATGACACATTTCTGGGCATGACTTAAAGGCCATATTGCAGGTTAAACATCACTGTTGATAAATGGGTATATGAAGCACTCAAGATATGTTTATCATAAAAAAAAATCTCCAAATGGTGTCTCTAAATGGTGTTAAAGACCAGTTTTTGTCATTTTTGGTGTTAGCATTAGCATAATAGCGCAATTTGGTGATGACGTCACGTTGGGGAGACATGGAGGAGACTAGACATAGATATCCATAGACATAATATAGATATCTATGACTAGCATCAGATTAGTACTAGAAATATGGCGAATGACTGCAACTCACCAGGGCGCTTCACAGGGGCGGATCTAGAGATTTTCATTCGGGGTGGCTATGGGGTGGCAGAAGGAAGATGTTGGGTGGCCTTCTGGAGGCGAATCAAACCCAAAGTAGGGGGGTACAGTACTCCCTATGGTAAATGATTAAGCTAGAATATTGTAGTATAAATTAAACACTAACATGAATATTATTTATTGAAATGTTCTGTAACGTACAAATAATATTTTTCCGTGGGAAGATTGAGGTTCATGTTGTTTATTGTAACTTGTTTCACTACATGCTCTTATGGTTCTTCCCTTTGGGACTGTTTTTTCATAATGTATGCTTCATGTTTTGGCTACCCGCAATGTTTGGGGCTATCTCGTTGTTATGATAATAGACTTATGCACTTGTGTAAAGCTCTCTCTTGGAAGTCACTTTGGATGAAAGTGTCTGCTAAATGCATAAAAAAAATTGGGGTGGCAGTATTTTTTATTGGGGTGGCAGCTGCCACCCATTGCCACCCCTTAGATCTGCCACTGGCGCTTCACCAACTCCAATCATTCTCCTCGGACCATCTAACTACATAAAACATTTACACAATTTCTCCAGAATGAAACACTTTCTCAGGGATGCTTATCGGCGCCTCCCGCTTTTTTCACGTCAGTTTGGGTGACTTGTGTGAATCGTGCAAATCCGAAGTTTTTAGGGGGGGGTGTCTGATTATAATTGCACCAACAGTAATTCTGGATTGCCTCCACCAAACAAGTAAATAGGAAATAAGCAAATCAGCAGTATGCGCGCAAGCGTCAACTAGCCTACTCGTGTATCTTCTTGCTGCGTATCTTTTACTATCTATGGCGAGGTGACTCAATAGGCGGATCCGGATCTAGAGGCAATACAAGTAAGTTTTCATTGGTGCTTAATTTTGTGCTATAGCCTATATTTTTTTCCTACTAGATGTGCTTTATATATTCCGTGTCCAATCTAAAGCTCCATCAGGAATCACTCACTCAACGTTGGCCGCAACCTCTGTGGGTCATGCAGGTAGTGTGTGTCATTCGCAACAACGCAGGCTCATCGATTTGCCAACGGTAACTGTTTCTTCTTTAGCGAAAATCATGGCGAGACAAACTCATAAAGCGAAAAGTTGATTCCAAAAATCGCAAATTTCAGACAGAATGGGCTGACAAGTATGCATTTGTGCTGCCGGTGGGGATGAATTAGGATAAACATCGAAGGAAATGTGGGAATTAGGTTAACTGAAACAAGGAATGTGGTGTATAATTATATGAAATGTATGATGAAAATTGGCTAGCAATTTCGCGCAAAACAAATACCAAGAATAGGTTGCAGCAGTTTGTCTTTTGACTACACTTGCAAAATCCGCTAATGGGACTGAGCTCGAATAGCTTTGGCGACTTTTTATAGTACAAAATCGCTATCATTAAAAAGGAGATGCAGTCGTTCGACAGACCCTCCCTCAAGCAAAAACCCGGCGTGCGAGACGCTGAGCGTCCGTGGGAGGGACATAATCGCAACATTTATCCAATGACCATATAGTTTCGAAACAAAAAAACTGTTCAAAGCAGCCCCATTCAAGTCCCTGGACGCTGGGCTACAACAGAGAAATGCCCTGTGACGCTACCGGAAAGTATGAGAAGGAAATCGAGTCAGTCGACCTGCTACTATAATGTATCTGAACGAACGCGTCTTCGAGATGAACGTGTTCTAACACATTTAAAATGTTAACACAATAGTAAAAATTTGACCATACATTTTTTTGCCATTTTAGGGGAAGCCGAGCTTCCCTTGCAGTCTTAAAGAAATCGCCTACTGTCATGGATTTTATTGGGAAGGTGACCATACACAGCTTGTGGCAAGTAAAACAAACTACCTCTCAAAAGTAAGAACCTACAGGCCTTGTCCTCCATTGATCCTGTGGTGAGGGTCATTCCCAGGCTGTCACTCAGCTGAAGGAGTTGGCTAGGATCATCAACATTTAGTGCCCTTAGAGGTGGCCAGGAAGAATAGGAAGGAGTAAAACCAGAAGAAGTGCTAGATAGTTTAATAAGAGTTTATGTCTCTGAAAAAAAAATGAAATTGAATATTACAAATTAGTTTTGATCTTCAGAATGTCATTTTACTCTGTGCATATAGGGGTGGGCCAGGGATGTCAGGGGGTTGGTGGCAATGTAAGATATGGATATTTGCCGCGGGGCGAGGGCTGAAATGACTTCTCTCTTTTTTGACCATACATGTGTTTGCATCCCTGACTTTCTGTTATGTACGCTATTGCAGCTTTGTCCCAAGATCTCTGAAGACCATGCAGCTAATTTAATGCTCAACACTTGAACACAGGGGCTTATTACTTGAAAGAGGAACTAGAGATGGTACAATTTCTGGGGGAAATTGTAGGGCGTGCGTCGGTTGCGTCCCTTTGAAACTAGCTATTCTAACAACGTTGTCACCAGCAGTATTTTTCAGATGGAATTGCGATTCAAACAGTACCATCTGCAAACTGAAAATATGCCCCCCTACACGTAAATAAGCTTGATATTTATCTAGGGGGAAATGGCTAATTCAAAAGAAGTTTGCTGGAAGCGATCATTATCAGTAAAAAAAAAGCCGACCATTTGGTCTCAGTCTAGAGCCCTGCATGGAGAAGCTGTATGAAAAATCTACGAGCCAGCTAGCCTAGCTGAAGCTGCTAGCCAAACTTCACTGAATGTGCCGTAAAATAATTTTTTTGTTTTGACTTAACCTAGTTTAGCCTGTGGCATTGAAGACAGCGACGCTCCACACAAGCTTGAATTTAAATACATTAGTTAATGTGACATTACTTACTGCACATGTAAGTCTTGAATTGCTTAAATGTACGATAGATAGTACTTAAGCTACTACTGTGCAACAGTCTATCCCATATAGTACTAGTTCTATCCAGCCTAGCACATATATGCACGTCGTATCTACTGCGTCATCTCAGTTAAACTATCAGGGCTTGGAAATACTGTGACTTGCTAAACACACAGCTGCAAGTCCCAGTGAAATGTAATATAAAGCCAGCAAACTAACGTTAGCTAGCATCACCAGCTAGCAAACTAACGTTAGCTAGTATCGCTAACGACATTGGCTAACTCAACTTTGGTAGGCAAGCTGGCCAGTGCAAGTAACAGTTGACGCTGTGTGCTTAAAGATTCTGACGCAAGTGCTAAGATTCCGATAGGCCAAGAGAAAAAGTGCTAAGATTCCGATTGGCCCAGAGAAATGTCAATTATAAGAATTATCCAATAATGTTTCGCAATTCTAAGCCCGCATGGCATGCAGAAGAAGGACAGCCTACATACACCCCCCCCCCCCCCCCCCCCCCCCCCCCCCTACACGATTCACGTAAATGATCCAATTGACCAAGAAAACGGCGATTGTCGCCAAAAGGCGACAAGTTTGCAGGTCTGTTATATGCACAGAGTAAATTATTAATAAATGTAACATGGTGCAACATACTCTGAAGTGACTTTCAACTATTGGTTGCTCTATCAGTAACTTGCACTACTGTACCTCACTGTACCTCGCCAACAGGCTCCTGTATGGTCATTGACATAGTCACTGATCTGCAAATTTGGACTATTGCACTGTACTCCACTTAGGTTAAAATAGGTTATAGGGTTGAAACAGGTTTTTTGTGCATTTAGGGTTAGTATAGTGTACTATCTATTGTTATCTGTAATTTAGGAAGTTTTAGTATTAGGGTTAGTATAGTCGATATTTATTGCTATCTGTATATTTAGGAAGTCTCACTTATTTAAGCTCAGCATTGATGTAAGTTGTGTTCCGTGTACTATGTTATGCCAGGTGCTTGCGTTGTCTTGTCTTAAGAATTTCAGTGCCCAGTGTAACCTTGTGTTGTTCTGTGTACCTGACAAATAAAAGACTTGAACTTGAACTTGATATTAGGATTTTGAGTTACAATAAAGGCATTTTACACCACATTTTATTAATTTGGCATTTCATTCAAAGTGACACACTAACTTCTAGATGACTTGCAAGTGACCTAGTGCAAAACTGTGGGGGAGGGTGGGGAAGGGCCACAGTCCCCTTGGAGACAGCCATGACTGACAGCTGTACTTCAACACCGGCTCCACCCTCATTTGGCACTAACATGAAGTGCAGTAGACCCTACATGTGTAACCTGATCTCTCTCAATTGGTGTGAACTGTGAACTTGCTGCATGCCCCTCTCCTATGGACAATGTCACTCAAAGTTCACAGACTTAAATCAAGTGTTTCTTACACAGAGCTTTCCATATAATATAAGACCATTTCACTTGAATTGCATATTTGTGTGTCAGATCATATATTTTTTAAGAAAACCTCTAATAAATACAGTACAATATGACAGTTTGAATGGTTTTAAATTGTCATTTATTATCACACTAGCATTTAATTATCAGGGCAAACAATTACACTACACTAAACTGTAGGTGTAAATGTAGAGTGAAAATAACAAAACTTCTACTTCTACAAAAACAGGGGCCACGCGAAAGGGAATGAGGAAACCGTTTCCTCTACTAAAAAATACAATGCGGGTCACGTAAAAAAAGGATCCAAAGACTCGTAGAAAGACCGAGTCGGGAAATTAACGAATCGTTCGTTTCCCCTAGCTACCAGTACAGAGCCTATGCAGGTCACGTGAAAAATGATCCAAAGACTCATAGAAAGACCGAGTCGGGAAATGAACGAATCGTTCGTTTCCCCTAGCTACCAGTACAGAGCCTATGCAGGTCACGTGAAAAATGATCCAAAGACTCATAGAAAGACCGAGTCGGGATATGAACGAATCGTTCGTTTCCCCTAGCTACCAGTACAGAGCCTATGCAGGTCACGTGAAAAATTATCCAAAGACTCGTAAAAAGACAGAGTCGGGATATGAACGAATCGTTTCTGTTTACTTGGACGAGCCTATGCAATAGTCCCGATGCGCGGCCACGAGAAAATGAACAAATCACTCTTTGAGAGGACTCGTTACTCCCGAGTCCTTGTAAGGATTCGTTCAAAATGAACGAATCGTTCACGAACGACACATCCCTAGTATGTTGATACGTTGCCTGTTTTAGCTAGCTAGCCGGATCTCTTGCTGTGTTAAGACATTAGCTAGTGCTAATACAATTAAGTTTCTGCAAGCAGCTGTTGTAAGTATATTTTTATCTGCAGTTTTCAAGGGATTGACGATCGACAACGATGGAATAAAGATCACCCTGTTCTTTACAAAGATTTGTGTGTCTGCTCGTATTACTGGGGAGCTACACATTGTTTATCATTGTTTAATGCAGTGGTTCCCAAACTTTTTAGGCCACGCACCCCCTACTACATCCCAAACGGGTTCACGCACCCCCACACCTTAAAAAAAAAAGCAACAGCCTATTAAGCCGCATTCAAATCGTACCAATGAGAGAACAGTTTGCTAGCGTGTGGAGTTCGTTTACAAGATTTAGTCCGCTGTTAAATGTTGCAGTGTAAACACAAACCGAACAAAGGGGCAACAGCAACATTTCATCATATTAATCCCTGAATCGGAACAAAGCAAACAAACTACATAAGTGAAAACGCCCTGTTTTGCAGAGTAGATTTCTGCAGCGATCCTGGCGTAAGTATTTGACCCAGTGTTAACACTGCAGGTGAAAGAAACACGTTTTCTGAACTAGCTCTCATGGGAGAGAAACAAGAGAAATATTTAATTAACAGGAACACATCAATTTATATGCTCAAGTCACGTGCCAATCTTGCTGGCGTTCATTGGCTAACATGTACCTTTAAATAGCCTGAGGAGTGAAACGGGCAAAACTAGCCTGGCTAGCTAGTAACGGAGGTCGCTTTCTCAGGCAAATGATGGTTTGGTTGAAGAAATCCAAGATTCTGGCTATCTTCAGCAGGCTCGTATCTACCAAAGGCAGTCCTCCCTGACGTTCTTAGTGTAGAATGCCAGTGAGCGACCCGAGTCTGACTGAGGCTAATGTCAAAACACTACTGTACAGTAACGGGGACGCAGTCTCACTCAGATTGCCAGTTTTACACAAATCACAAAAATAATAGGACCAGCTGGCAAAAAGCAGAATTCCCAGATCTCTTGAAAGCTGCCCTGCTAGACTTTTGTTGTTGTTGTAGGACTGACTTTAGAACTGTAAAAAAGATTAACTTTGTCATGACGTGAAGACATGGCTGCCGCCTATGCGGTCTACTGGGCGACATTCTCACTCAAATTTCAAGACTTTCGTGCCCCAAATCAAAATTCTGATGTGACAGATCAATGTGGAATCGCTTTCTCCCAAAAAGGTTGTCCTCCTCGACCTTTTTGGTCTTTTAAAATCTAACTATTGGAATAATCCGTGTAACTAGCCGTTATAAAGGCTATATTTTCCCCGTTTTCTGCCACCATGCTGCGAGCGCATCCCGAATGTCTACAAACAAATAATTGGTCCGGATCCGTGTCAGACGGGCAAGGAGGGCATTACGCGGCTAGCAGGACCCATTAGCCAATCAGAAAGCTTGTACTGTCGTTGCCATATAATAATTAATATTAGGCTACACCAATAGACCACCATTACATTTTTCCTCTCGCGCACCCCCTAGAGGCAGCTCGCGCGCACCACACTTTGGGAATCCCTGGTTTAATGCATTAGGCAAAATGTTGTAGGCTATTTAAGTGGATTTTCTGTAAATGTAGCCTACATATTGAACTGATGAATGTCCGTGGTAAATCATAGTTTTCCTGTTGGGTCAGTGTTACAGGAACGTCTGGTTAAGCAAGAACACGGTCTTAGCCTGACAATTAGCCTGACCCGGACCAGGCTAGTTTCGAAGCATAAGTTACCATAGTAACTGAGTTCAAACTACATTGAGCTAGCTCTTACAGAACCGAATGAATTAGAAGTTAGTCCGACTAACTGACATAAGTCTGGCTTATACGGTAAACTCGCTTTATGGAACAGGCCTCTGCAAGAACAAAGCACTGGAAGTATTTTTTTATAATTAATATAATTAACTTTTTGCAAAGTTAAGGCAGTTCAGTGTCAATTTCTTGCCTATGTAACACAATAAACTACAGTGAAATAAATAAACTACATTTTGTGTCAAAAGTAAATACCGTCTTTGCAGAGCATAGAATAAATCATAAAACTGTCTGACAAATCAACAACCTAACTCCTAAGAGAAATGGTGAATTAAAGTAGAATTGATCAAAGCACAAGAAACTATGTAAAGAAAACTGAAAAAGTAGGCTCCTCCAGTTTGTATCATTGCTCTAGTCTAATTGTAGTTTTCCTGCCAGGGCCAACAAATTAGCACCTCAATTTGTCTCTAATTTGTTTAGCAGCCATGGAGCTGTTACAGAGTCCTCCTGGTTGAAGTGGGAGCATGGCTACCAGACCATCCCTTCTCCAGGTACCCTCTACGAGTCTGTGGTCTGCATCATCTGTATCAGCTAGGGCTGGGAGTGTGTAGGTGTCAGACTGAACTTCATACAGGTAGTTGTGGAGACACACACAAGATAAGACTATCTTCTGCACTTTGGCTGGGTTGAGCATAATTGTGCTGCAGAACACCCTCCACCTGTTGGCAAGTATACCGAACCCATTTTCCACCACTCTGCGTCCTTGAGAAAGTCTGTAGTTAAACACTCTGCTGATGATCCAACTGGCGAAAGGGGTATGGCTTCATGAGGTCAGTGCGCAAAGGATATGCATCATCTCCAAGCAACATATAGGGGACTTCTATATTAGAGCTTGGCAGATGTTTTGCTTCAGGGATATTAAAGATCCTCTAAAGTAAATTCCATGTTTTAATTCTAAGTACATTATATACGTGTGAAATGAGTTCCTGAAAGCATGTGCAAAGCGAAAAGGGGTATTTGATGAAGCTCCACACACTAAGACAGCGACAGCCTCCCTCGGTTGGAACATGAAATCTGTAATTTAACATACTTAGCAGTGTTTTTTTTTCATTCGAATTTGGATGTGTAGTTAATAACACATTATTGTGTGGTATGGTTGACTTGAAACTCGTTTTTAATTCCACTTTACAGGATCTTTAAGGAGGCCCCTGTCAAGAGCTTGCTTGAAGTCTGACTGAGAAAACTCCAGCATCTGATGCTCTGCCCTGTGCTCCTACACTGACATACCAAAACTGGTACTTGGCATCAACAACTGCCATCCTCAGTACAGAGAATCGTCCTTTCTAATTGTGAAAGGTGCTTCCACTATGTGCTGGTGGCTGAATGTTTATATGATTCCCATCAATTGCACCAATGCAGTGGGGAAACTGCCCCTTTCTATGGAAGTCTTCTGCAATTTCCAGCCATTCCTCTTATGTACGGGGAGTCTGAAATAATGAAATAACAATGAAGACATCATATCAAACACTTCTCAGATTCCAGACAAATGCATCCCCAAAAGTAATGAATGGAAGATAAAGTACATATTATTTACATAGAAAAAGACTGTACGTACGTGCTCATGTATTTAACAGTAATTGTGTTGGACAATCAGCATTTCATGGTCAATACATCGGCACTCCCTTAGAGGGATAGTTCACCCAAAAATTCAAATTCTGTCATTATTTACTCACCCTTATGTTGTTCCAAACCTGCATGAGTATTTCTTCTGCTGATGACAGAGGACGGTAACCATTGACTTCCACAGTAGGAAAAAAATACTAGGAAAGTCAATGGCTACTGTCCTCTGTCAATCTTTAAAATATTTTCTTCAGTGTTCAGCAGAAGAAAATAATACAGGTTTGGAACAACATAGTGGCAAGGAAATTATGAAATAATTAACTTTTTGGGTTGAACTATCTCTTTAAATATTATGAATATTAGGGGTGGAACAGTACACTTAAGTCACGGTTCGGTTCATACCGCGCTTCAGACATCACGGCCCGGTACGAGTTCGGTACAATGGAGGGAAAAGCAAAACAAAAATGGGCTCCAGACTAACTACTGTACATGCAAGTCTTAGCTAAATGTCTTAAATGTATGATGAGCTTGTCGATCAGTCCTGCACCACGACACGATTGCTGAGCAACCGCGCAAACACAGGCAGGGATACAGTAGCAGCAACGCTAGTGTTAAATAAGTAGTAAGACATGTTCGTTGTCCAGGTATAGCAAAAATAGCCTAACTTTACTAGACTTTTAGCTGCTGTACTAATGCTGAGGGCTTGGTGATATCGTTTTCTTACTAGAACGTGCATTAGTCATTTATTTAGCAGATGCTCTTATACAGATTGTTGTGTCTATGAGTCGTTGCTAACGTGTGCTGATTTTGTGCACACCCAATACATTCCAAATTTGTAGGTCGCACATGCGCGAGTACCAGTAAAACATTCTCGCACTGTCTCAAAAAACTGTCTGGAGCACTGAGAACTTGAAGCCAATTTTTTTTTTTATTGTGTATGTCTCCTATCACTTACAGCAGGGGTGTCGAACTCCGGTCCTCGAGGGCCGCTGTCCTGCATGTTTTAGATGTTTCCCTGCTCCAACACACCTGATTCAATTAAAAGGGTTGTTATAACGACCATTCATTCGAATCAGGTGAGCTGGATCAGGGAAACATCTAAAACATGCAGGACAGCGGCCCGCGAGGACCGGAGCTCGACACCCCTGACTTACAGTGTCTCCCCTGAGCTAGCTGCAACAGTATGAAGTGTGTAAAGTAGTAAATACTCCACATAATCTCCAGACTCCATATATAACTTGTAAACAAAATAAGAGTTATACAACTGAAAATACAGCATCTCTTAAGTACATAGAATACCTCCTCACGAAGTCCTTGTCCTATCCACTACTCTAGCCTGTACGAGAGTAGCGTTAAGTGACTGAGAAACCGAAGTCGGCGGGTCCTCTAGCTCGTGTGTGTCGCCACCACTCGCCATATTCGTCTTTAGTGCTGCTGCTAGCTATCTCTGACTCACTCAGGCACAGCTCGGCTACACAGGTGGCGGCGACAATCAGAGTTAAGGCGGGGCGACAGATGAGGTGTTCCTAAAGAACACGCGTATCTAACAGTAGTTCCGCATTACATTAATTAAATTGCATGCGAGTTTTATTTATTTTTATACCGTGTATTCTCTGTGTAATTTCATGTACCGAACCGTGATGCCCGTACCGTACGGTTCGGTACGAATACATGTACCGTTCCACCCTTAATATTAAGAACTGTTTTGTTGTATTGTAGTGTTATTGGTTTCATGCATACTTTTAGACATTAAATAAGCTTACCTTCAGATATTCATTGGCAAGAATGTTGTGCAGGGCTTCACGTTTCACTCACAATCTTGGAAATTGTGGACTCTCCAACCCTGAACTGGTAACTTAAGGATGCAAATGATTCTCCTAAAGGGAAAAAAAGGAACAATTATCTTAACTAAGTACATTTAAACATGATACAAGCAGCCTTCAATTTGAACAACAAACCTGTTGCCAAAAATCTGAGTGTTACTGCCAATCTCTCCTTGGCAGTAATGGATAATTTCCATTTGGTGTCATGTCTGGTTATTAGTGGGGTCACTTTATTGAGAATAAATTAGAACTCCTCGGCATTCATTCAAAGTAGCCCCTTGAAACCCGCTCTGTCAAAATAATTATACAAATGAAGTCAAAGGAGTTATAGACAAGTATCATAATTATATGTATGCTTGGTTCACTGATATGTTACGCTCAGGCTACGGTATCAACAATTGTATGTAATTCCAACATGTTTACACATGAGGCCCCAGGTGATGTCAATCTCAAAAGTTTTAAATGCCCAGACTCCTTTGATCTGGCACCAACAATCAGCACCATGGGTTCTTCTAAGCAGTTGTCTACAAAACTGAAACTGAAAATAGTTGACGCCCACAAAGCAGGAGAAGGCTATAAGAAGATAGCAAAGCGTTTTCAAATGCCAATATCATCTGTTCGGAATGTAATTAAGAAATAACAGTCATCAGCAACAATGGAAGTTAAAGCAAGATCTGGAAGACCAAGAAAAATATCAGACAGAACAGCTTGCAGGATTGTGAGAAAAGCAAGTCAAAACCCACATTTGACTGCACGATCCCTCCAGAAAGATCTGGCAGACACTGGAGTTTTGGTACACTATTCCACTATAAAGAGATACTTGTACAAATATCTTCATGGAAGAGTCATCAGAAGGAAACATCTTCTACGTCCTCACCACAAAAATCAACGTTTTAAGTTTGCAAATAAACATATAGACAAGCCCGATGCATTTTGGAAACAAGTTCTGTGGACCGATGAAGTTAAAATATAACTTTTTTGAGCAAAGGTACATTTGGAGAAGGGCACAGAATTTACTGAAAAGAACCTCTGACCAACTGTTAAGCATGGGGGTGGATCAATCATGCTTTGGGGTTGTATTGCAGCTAGTGGCACAGGGAACATTTCACGAGTAGAAGGACTCGGGTGCTAACTTGATGCCATCTGTGAAAAAGCTGAAGTTAAAGAAAGGATGGCTTCTACATATGGACAATGATCCTAAACTCACCTCAAAATCCACAGTGGATTACATCAAGAGGCGTAAACTGACGGTTTTGCCATGGCCTTCACAATCCCCTGACCTCAACATAATTGAAAATCTACGGATAGACCTTAAAAGAGCAGTGCGTGACAGACAGCCCAGAAATCGACTTTTGTAAGGAAGAATGGGTGAAGATACCTCAAACAAGAATTGAAAGACTCTTGGCTACAAAAAACGTTTACAAGCTGTGATACTTTCCAAAGGGGGCAGTGCAAGGTATTACAGTTTTTCACAATTGTTAACACACGTTTCTCAAAACAATAACGTCTTTCTCAAAACTGCACGCACAACTGAAAACCTCACACACAAAATGCTAAACCTGACACTCCTTTTGCAAGATGACTCTTTGCCATCAAATCTCTCACCTGTTTACAAAATGGAACTCGTGTTCTCATTTGGTACACACAGCCATATTTTCAAATGACACACACACATACCATTCATAACAGTACACATAATAAGCATTTGATGCACACTACCAAGCATTCACAGCACACAGTAGTGCAAAATTGAAAACACAATTCTCGAAATGGAACACACCATATGATGACAATGACTGTGAATGTGCCATTTCAACTTTTGTAAAATGTCTCAGTGTAGGCCAAATTTTCATAGTCAAACATAAAACAGCAAAAAAAGTTTTCTTTTTTTAACAGTACAGTACTGTCAACGGGCCTGCTCAACCCATTGCAGCACACAAAGTGATGTTCCCACCACGCTCGGCGGGGACCTCAACAATGGTGCGCTGGCCAATGACATTTCTGCCCAGGCGCCTCCTCTGCACCAGGTTGAATCCAACCGAATCAATGAACATGTATTCATATAGATCATTAGCTGTGTCATGCTCCTGGATCTGCTGGAACAGACAGCATGATAATGTAAGTTACTGTATAGATGGGTCAACACAGTGGGGTACAGTGAGACACATTACAGGTGCAATACATGCATGTGTCAGTGCTGAATGTATGGGACTTACAAACTCTTGGCGTAACTCCTTGATGTGGTCTGTGTTCCGGTCGAATAGGACCCTGTACACTTGTTTCATCCGCATGGCATTCCTGCAAAGAACACGGTACAGTGTAGAGGCTGATGGTCTTGATGTTTCTGAATGTGGCATGGTCAGCCAGGATCCTGGTTTGTATCTGTCGGAGTGCCATAGTGTTGTTTTCACTAACCATTTTCACAAGTCAGTCTCCTGTTCGGCTGTGAAAGTGCATGTTCTTCCTCCACGTCGTGGTTCTCTTTCAGTCCTGCAAAATACAAATACAGTGAGCAAATTGTATTCTATTGATATACAATATTTCAGTACACAAGGCAAATATAATTCATACCTGTTCTCCATTCTAAAGTTTCTAATGATGGCAGCAACTGTGAAGCGGCTGAGATTTGGTTGGACCCTCTGGCCAGCCTTCCTCATGCTCAAACCATGGTTGAGCACATGGTCAACCACGGTGGCCCGAATCTCATTAGAGATCACCGTTCTCCTTTTTCTTTCTCCTCCACCTCCTTTTTCTTCTCCTCCTCCTCCTCCTCCTTGTCGTCCTCTTCCTTGTCCTCTTTCTTGTCCTCTTCCTTGTCCTCTTCCTTGTCCTCCTCTCACCCTTACCCCTCTCCTTCTCTGGTTGTTGATATGTTCTAAGTTCTCCATTGTTCACCAAACAAAGCAGAGGCTCAAGGCCCTCTTTATGTATACTGCAGTCCTGATCGCAAATTGCTCACCAGACCTGAGTGTTTAGACATTTGAATATTTGTGTGTTGTAGGTTGATGCTTTGAGACTTTACTTGAGAAGTGTGTGCAGCAACTGAACATTGTGTGTAGTGTTTTGACAACAAGGTGATGTGTAATTGACATCAGTGTGTAAACAAGGACAGTCAGAGTCTAATGCAGATAAGGGAGTGTAAAGTAGTGTTAAATTGGGTAGAGCAATTGGTACATGACGTTAAGGTTGTGAAAATTGTGCCAAAGTTTTTCTTTTTGTGTGTTAACAATTGTGAAAAACTGGTCTCTGCAGGGTGACCAAACTTTTGCAGATGCCATTTTTTTGTTTTATGTTATTTTTTAAGTGTAAATGATAGAAATACCCTTTTTTGACATATTATAAGAATGTCTAATCTGTAATTTGATGCCTTTTGGAGATGTTTCCATCTTTTCTTGGCTTCTTTATGCACATTTATACACATTTTTACCTGGGGTGCCCAAACTTTTTATCCCCATTGTATCGTCCGCCATGCTTATTCTGAAGTCTCAAGAGATTTTGCGAGATTTCTTGTGTTTACAGTCGGAACACTGTTTGTGTGTGGTGTGCTGTCTTTGTCACATCATGGCACACTGTAGGAGCAAAACGGCTAAATCTAGGATTTTTGTCCTCATGTTTGTGGTCTCTCACAGTTTGAAAATCTCATAAGATTGTCCCCAGCATTAGAGCACCACTACATAACTTCTACCACTACTGATACTACTAGTGCTGTTACTACTACTGCACCTGCTGCTATATCTTATGCCACTACTACAACTACTAATTGTTTTCGAATCTTTATTCAACTTCTTCATATTCTTATTCTTCTATTTCTTCCGTGACACCTTTCAGCTCCTTCAAATCTTCAGCTATTAAAACCGTTCAGCTATCAAAGAATTCAGCATTTTCAGGCTATGAGTGCTATGACTTTTCAGCTTTCTACCTCTTATGCTTGAATTAATATAAATAAATATGAGTGGCGGGCAGGGCCGGATCAAGGGGGGGGCTGGGGTGGGCTGCGCCTCCCCAGATTTCTGCCGCGCCCCCCCCAGATTTCTGCCGCAGTCTGTTAGTGCTTTCAGTATTATGATTTTTTTTTTACCAATCTTTTAAAAAGATTCCCCAGTGATTGTCTGGTTGACAATGGCCAATGTAGGTTGGAGCTCCGCATCCACATTTACCGGTAAAAGTGAAATCAACCTCGAATCTCTTGCCGCTCACTTGTTCTCGAAGTTATTGTACATCGGTCTTTTGTGGAGGGCTTTTGACGAATAGTAAAGTGTAGCATTGGTGTTTAATGTTAGACCCTGGAATTTCATACTTCTGTTTCAGTTGTAATCTTTATTTGTTTTCATAGAAGATACACGTGTTAAAGACGTTAACAGTAGTCTTTTAGCTTTGTTAGCCATCGATTGTTCTTTGAGTGCGTGTTTGTAGGCCTACCTACAAGAAAAACGTTTTATCATGCATCGATTTCTGTTCCCCAAACCATCTACTACTGCCCCTGCGACAATGGATATTAAAGTCATACTCCAGAGCAGGCAGAGCTTGCTGGTCCTAGTGGAAGCACTTCCCTGTCTCTCGGTACCAACGTTACCGCTGCTGTGGGTGAAGGCGAGCATGGTTTGAATCCAATGCAGCCTGTTCTGCAAACGTACCCCATGCGCATTTTCAGCCAAGGTCCTAGGGCATCGCTCTCAAACTTGGTTAGAATACTCAGTCAAGCTACATGCATGTTTCTGCTTCCTCTATCGACAATTTGGAGCCAGAAATGATAGACATCACCTTCATAGACAAGGTTTATACCAATTGGAAAACGGCGGCGGTTTATTTTACATAGAGCTCAAAAAACGATTTTGCGCTGAAATGAATGCCCCCCCCAGTCAAAGCAGGCTGCATCCGGCCCTGGTGGCGGTCATAGATTAATCTTTTAAATCTAGATTAATCTCACTATAATCTTGGAATTAATCTAGATTAATCTAATTCAAAATGGCTCATTTGAATTCCGCCGAAGGCATTCAGAATGTGTATGCTACCCAAATAATGACTAAAAGTAAGTCTTTGAGAACTGGTTTCTCAAGCCAGGTTGCGCATTAGACCAGGGGCTCATCTCCTGTTTCCAAAATGCATCACAAACTGCTTAAGAAAGCTGTTCTACTATGATAATTGGTGATGAAAATAAATTATGTTCAATAAGATGTGCTTGTGTTTACTTACTGTTTATTCAGTTAAACATGAATTTTGAACTGGAGGCCTACACAAGAGGTTGTGATGAACTGTTTACAGTCAGTAGCAGTAGCAGCTGTGCTGACGGGCTTGCCTCGGTTGCACTCAAACACAGTAGTTTGACGACAACTCTTCCCCTGTGCTACATCAGTGCTTGGCCCGGCATCTTACGCATTAACTAATGGATGCTAGGTGGTATTTGAGACTGGAAGAACTCCTACAGTAAACTAATTCCGCATAGCACAAGGTGCAAACAACCTTAGTCTTGTCGAGGTTTCCATTGGGAAGCTTCTTAAAAATAAATTTTCCCTGAAGCAAACCCGGCGGCTTCATAGGTGCATCGATGTTAGCACGTCCCGTTTGTTGTGGTAATTTGATACACAACGCATACACACAGGTTCAAAGACCCGTTCTCGCCCCCTACAGTCCAATTTGGCTAGGTATACATCCGCGCTAAAATATCAAGGTGAAAGCTTGCGTAGTATAGACCCAGCTCCCATCCCAAGTTTGAGAATAGATTAACGGCGTGATTCGAGGAAAAGAAAAAGAAGGTTCAGCGAACAGGAGATAGAAATATTGGTTCACGAAGTTACAGCTAACATTAACATGTTACAAGGAAGAAATACACCTCTCCTCCCATCTCTTTGCGGCACACAACCACTTTCCCTTATACCCTCCCAGCAGCGGTAATCTGCGTTTTTTCTCAAGTGCGCTACCTTTTTAAATACGGTTTTATGTCTTCACCCGCTATTTTACACCTGAAATGGGTGCAATCCTATTAGTAAATGAGGCCCTAAGTCTCTTATCAAATCAAATTAGACTACTTGGTCTGAACCATTTCATAAACAGCATTGCACTAATTGTATAATTTGTTTTACCAATTGTCTACTTGGGCCTGCTTATTCATCTCCAGGTAAAATGTCGAGTTACTGGACTAAATGCAGAACAATTAAGAAAGGAGTCATGCAGGATTTGCTCAAACTACGGTCCACATCTGTAGAGTGAGGAGACAGATGGTATCATGGATTTTGAGATCACAGAGCTTCCACTGCAGGAGTCAAATAGGGATGAGTTAGGCCTAGCTGATAGCAATAGTGAATCAATGGATGGAGAGACTTTAACAGTGAGTTCAGAGGAGAACACAGATGACAGTACAGATGAAGAAGACATGAAGAAGTTACTGGCTGATTGGGCAAACAACAAATTCCACTTTAATTGAACTTCTAAAGATTCTGACCAAGAAAATACTATTTTCAACCAAATAAAAGTACCCCCCGGATTAAAGTACCCCCCGGAAAATTGCCAAATCAACACGCAAACGGTGTCCATATGCTATCAAAATGCGTTCCTACCAGTGTAACTGTGCATCTTTTACTGTCACTTGCAATCAGTAATAGAAATGGACAGCAAAAATACCATTGCAAGGAAAAAACTTCAATCATTTAAAAACATTTAAAAACATTTAAAAAAAGAGTCTGTTTGGTTACAAATATAGTACTTTTCCTCAAAAAACTTACAGTTAACATGAACACGTTTTCTCTGTCACAACTTAATTATGAATCATTAAGCCATCAGAACACAGACTGGCTGTTGTATTTTCATGCATTCTCCCAAAGTTACTTTTGATTGTTATTCTGATGAGGCTGGTACTGATTCAGAAGCACTTTTGTAGATGTGTGAGTAGGAGATGGTGGACACGTGGTGATCTGCTTGTCTAGGTGTGTATGCAAGTAGAGGGGGGTGGCTGTGAGGGGGGCATCTGTACCGTGGGGGGTGGAGGATATATGAGTGTCATCTGGTATTGGGTAGATGGCAATACATCAGGGTGATCACACTCCTGAGCATCATATAAAGCATTAATAATTGTTCTCCTAACTCTAGTCTTTATCTGAGTATTTTGAATCAACCTTAACTCCCCTGTTACTTGTGCCCCAAAGGTGCTGTTACTGTCAGCAGCTAGCCTGCTTCTATCCTGAGCATCATATAAAGCATTAATAATTGTTCTCCTAACTCTAGTCTTTATCTGAGTATTTTGAATCAACCTTAACTCCCCTGTTACTTGTGCCCCAAAGGTGCTGTTACTGTCAGCAGCTAGCCTGCTTCTACCCACCTGAAGAGCAGTAGACATTTCCTGCAAAATCTTGAGTTTCTCCAATTCAATGGAATCAGTTTGGCTTTTCTTTCGCTTTTGTGTAGGGTTGAGTGGTGTAGGAAATGAAAATTCATCATCAGTCTGTAAAGTATGCGTCATCACTTGGATCACTGGTGCAGTGGCGGATCTAAGGGGTGGCATGGGGTGGTTGCTGCCACCCCATAAAAAAATACAGCCACCACAATTTTATTTTTGTATGCATTTAGCAGTCGCTTTTATCCAAAGCGAGAGCTTTACAAAAGTGCATTAGTCCCGGATCATAACAACGAGATAGCCCCAAACATTGCGGGTAGCCAAAGGAGGCTACAGTAGGGAATAGAATATAGGGCAATAGGGAATACTGTACCGCCCCCCCCCCCCCCCCCCCCCCCCCCCCCCCTACTTTGGGTTTTTATTCGCCTCGAGGAGGCCACTCAACAACTTCCTTCTGCCAGGTTAACCACCACTGTCGATTAATGGGCACCTAAAGCACTCAAGATATGTATATTATTCAAGAAATCTCAAAATGGTGTTTAAGACCAGTTTTTGTAATTTTTTTGTGTTAGCATTAGCATATTAGCGCAATTCGACGATGATGTCACGTTGGGGAGTCGTGGAGGAGAGTAGCTAGTACTAGAACTATGGAAACTGACCGGGATGATGAAGAGGTGGCAGGAACCACTAATGTATATGATGGCCGACAGCCGGCCGTCAAAGCCAATTATATGGATTGTTCATTGTACCGAGGAGAATGAGTGGAGAGTTGATGAAGTATCCTCCTGTTGAGTTGCTATCATTTAGCAACGCAGCAACGACCTCTGGAGCTCGTCTATGAACAGCAGTGCACATATACAATTTATTTTTACTGTCAGTGAATAGCACCGAGTGGAAGTCAACGATTTCTTTATATTTAGCGATCATTCAGGGCCTGACATTACTTTTTGAGGCACTACACTAGTCTACATTTACGTTTAACTTTTACATTCACAAAAGTCACGTCCAGGGTAAAGATTGTGCCTTTGACCAACAAAGATGAGCTGTAATATTATACAAATGACAACAATTGAGGTGTTATAAAAAACTGTATTTGTTACATTAAGCATTTACACAATTTCTGCAGAATTAAACACTTTCTGTATTGCAGCTTCGTCCCAATATCTCTTCAGACCGTGCAGCTAATTTGATGCTCAAACAGGGGCTTATTACTTGAAAGAGGATTATTTACTGCGTCTTTTTCACTTACATTATCAGGGCTTGGAAATACTGTGACTTGCTAAAGTAGGCAAATGGCTAGTAGTAGAACATAACATTTGATAAAAATTTCAGTCAATCAAACAGCTGCAAGACCTAGTGAAATCTTATATACAGCTTGCAAACTAACATTACCTAGCATCGCTAACGACATTGGCTAACTCCACTTCGGTAGGCTATCCTCAGTATTTACAAGCTAGCCAGTGCAAGTAACATGCCATTTTATTTTGTTTGAATTTAAACTTGTCCAGTGGGGCAAGTACATTCTCTTCCACTTGCCCTACAAATCCACTTGTCCCGGACAATCATGTCATTTTAGTTCAGATAAGTAGACTAGTAGGCTACTACCGGTAATCGTACCTAGATCTAGATATCATGTTAGGTATGGGCTGGCTATGGGCTAAATTGCCAGTCCCACCTGTAAAATCCCTCCAAGATCATCCCAAATTAAATATTTTCCCCGACGTTGTAAAAAACTTTTCAAGTATCATCGTATTGTGCTCCACACAGTCTTTTTCTAGAGCAGCCTGTATTTCTCCCGAGGTTACCTGTGGGTTTTTCTTTGTATCCTAAACAATTTGTCTGGCTGTTGTGGCTGAAATCTTTCTGGGTCCACCTGTCCTTTGGTATAATTTATTATTTTATTTTTCAATTCTTAAGTGAACAGTACGCATTTTCAAGACTTGTGATATCTTTTTATATCCTTTTCCATCTGTATAAAGTTCAATTACCTTGTTATGCAGGTCTTTTTACAGTTATTTTCTGATCCCCATGGCTCAGTAAGTAGCCTGCTCAGTGCATCCATGTGACAGCTAACAAAATCATTGACTATTTATACACATACATTCATTCCAATTTAAAAAGGCACTGGTGTTTAGGCACTGGAAATTAAACATTAAATTAAACATTAATTACCATTTAAACCTGTATATGTCACCTATTGTCATATTTTCCAAATCAATGTCAACATTTCACAATTACTGCCAGAGTATGCAACTTTTTATTTTCAAGGACTACAGTCTTTAAAATGTAAATGATTTTGAAATTCAGAAGTTACACAAGGGTGAACTACGAAATATAAATTAATCAGTATATTTGAAAGACTCTGTCACCGGGTTCTGATTATTTAAGAGCACTTTTAATGATGTACTAAGTCCACAGGACTCCGTAATGGAATCTGTAGACATTGAAATATATATTGGCATATATTGGCATATTTGAAGTAATACAGAAGTCAGGTTTGTAGAATTGTTTACAGACATTGTGGTCTTAAGACATTTACATGTGTGATAAAATAGTTCAGTATTAAAAACCTACCAATATGAAAAAATCTTTCCCAGTTCTTTCCCTGTGATTCAACATGAGTTACTGGATGCAAGATGCATCCCCCCTCTTCTGGGAGGCATCCATATAGAGTACACACACAACACAAACACACACATACACACTTGCAGTAGTATGAACAAAATGTACACACAGGACTACTATGCAAAATATACAGTATAAACCAAAGTTTCACCAAGCAATGGCATTACACAGCAATGAGAGATGGCCTTTTAAGATGAAGAGGAGATATTCCCAGAAGATACAATGGTCTCTCTTGACAAGTGTTCTGGCTCATCTTTATTGGGGTGTGACGAGTTATCCGACTTGCTCCTGCTGAACTCAGCACTCATGATGGGTCTGGTGAACTTTTCAGCAGGCTGTATGCAGACACTGCAGCACATGAGCATCTTAAGGAAGGCACAACGCATCTCATTGCTAGTGAGTGTGTAGATCAGCGGGTTCATGGCTGAGTTGAGCACGGCCAGAGCCAGGAACCACTCAGCCTTATAAAGGATAGAGCACATGCGGATTTCACAGGCCACATCAAACAGCAGAAGGATGAAGAGAGGTGCCCAGCAGGCAATGAAGCAACTCAGGACAATGATGACAGTCTTTAGGAGGGCCATGGACTTCTCAGAACTTTTGTTACTGGTACCTCCACCACCACGACCGTTAGAGACTTTACGGAAGACCAGCTTGCGACTGCGTGTACGCACCAGGGCATAGATGCGGGCATAAAGAACAACAATGGCCATTAGGATGATGCTGAAGACAGTGGTACAGAATAGGATGTAGGTCTTGTGGTAGAGTGGGAGAACTGTAGAACACTTGGACATGCTTTCAATACAGTTCCAACCCATAACTGGTAGGCCACCCAAGATGGCAGCAATCATCCACACTGTACTAATGAGCATAAAGACGCGCCAGGTATTGCCATGGTTGTGGAGCTTCATCTTAAGCATTGTGAGGTGTCGCTCTATTGCGATGGCCAGTAAACTGAAGACTGAAGCAGCCAAAGCCACAAACATGCTCCCCTCCCTGAAAAACCATTGTGTTGGGGTCAGTTTGTATGTGTTGGCTCCCGACAACAAGATGTTGGCAGTGTATACCACCCCTGCCAACAAGTCTGAAAGGGCTAAGTTTCCAATAAAGTAATACATGGGTTTGTGGAATTTCTTGGTCCTCCAAATTGTGAGCAGGACTAAAACATTTTCAAGTATTATGAAGCAACATACAATTATAAAAATCACTGAATCTGCCTTGAGCCTAGAATCCTGTTCAACTTTGCGAAACTTCCCAGTATAATTGTAGTGTCTAGCTATCAAGTCAGAATACATGGATTCAGCCATAGCCCTATTCTGTTTAAATATAATCCCAGGATCTGTAGTTTCAAATGTAGTCCACTTAGGGGTGCTGGCAGTCCAAGGCAAAACGGGAAAATGTATTCCTTTGTTCTTATTTGCTTGTCATTGCAGATCTTGAAGTCAAGTAGTAATCCTCATTGTCACAGGTTATTCTGAGAAAAAATCTGTACATCTGGAAAGTCCTGAGAAAAAGAGAAGAATTATCTAAGACCGCTTAGATACTGAGTAATTGTATTTAGGCTCATATTGTATCCTCAATTGCCCCCTAAAATCAGTGTGTCCAAAGTCCAAAACTAAAATAGGTCTTCTGACAAAACTATATATTTTTTACCTTATTTGAACACAAGAAATATTCTAGGTTTTTAAATCAAAATCAAACTGTAGGCCAACATCTATGTGTTTCACTTGGTCAACTTCCACACAATTTAAAAGGGATTGGGACAGAATGATTGTCAGAAGCAATGAGATGAGATGGCTATCAGGTACTGTATATTTTTTTATACACCTTAAATGTGTTAATAAGTTAGGTTAATATATATTTTTAGGTTAACATTTCTTTTTTTATAATGACACTTTAATAAAAAACAATTATCAAAGAATTGGAATAGGACATTGTTACCAATATAGATAGAATATAACAAATAAAACAAACTTCCTGAGATACACATAACTAATGTGAAACACATTAAGTTATTGGATACAGTATTAATGATTAGAACAACCCTGTCAATTGTATCAATTCACAATTATGTGAAATAATTAAAAATGTTGTTAACCTTGAAACATTGTTTGCCTGTGTATCTAATATTGAGTTATTGTCTTACCTTAAAGACAGATATCCATACAGCTAAAGGTAGATTATAAAGGTTTATACAAAACTTGTTTTTTTCAAAAATCCTTCCTTCGAAATGTATATTTCCCCACTCTGTGTGAATGAGTGCTGAGATGTGGTCTGTCAGTAATGTCTCCACTGGACTGAATGCAGTGAGCCTGAGAAAATGTTTTTTTTCCAAGTACAACCCACTAATTCAATAGTACTCCCCCTCCCCCAGTGCCTTTAAGTTGGTCAAAGAGTGGGCAGTTTATTTAGATCTGTAGGCTATGAGGGAAATGTCTGCCAGACACAACATGGCTTGGTTTAATACTTGATTCTGAGTATACTAACGATGGAAGTTTAAAACTGAATTTGTTACTACAGTATGGTCATTTTGATAAAAAAATCCATATAAAAAAACTGGAACACAACATGTAACGTAACTTCATTTTAATTGTTTAACAGGCATAGGCAAATATTATTTTTTCAAACATATTTGTTTTAAGAATAGTACCTCGATGATTTGAAGTCTTCTACATACACAAAGTTGGCTACATTTTTACATTTACAGATTGAAAGAAAACATTAAGAAATGGAAACAAGTTCATTAAAAACAACAAAAGCATCTCTAAAATAAGACAATTGAAAGTAGATGTAAATGTATTTGTATTTATTTCTAAACAAATACAATTATATAAACAAAAAAATTCCTCTGTTAAATATCCTTTTGTTGGGTTCATTGGGAAGGCACCAGCTGTGCACATTTACCCCCCACATTAATACAATGTGAAGGAGTATCCTACCCCCCACCCCTTAGCCATTACCCCTGCCCCATTTATTCTGGCCATTATCACATGTGCTTCCCTGTCTCTTTAGGTCTGCTGCTTGGCCTGGCTCTGTCTCGCTCAGACTTAGGGGTTGGGCCCAAACAGGACACATGGCAGTGCCTTCTGATGTATGCTTGAGAGAGACAAAGACCAAGACAGAGAGAGTCTCTGTCAGTGTGTGAGTTTATGTATGTATGAGTACATTTGTCCTAATAGGCAAGTCTACAGTTATGACAGAGTGGACATTAATGTGACATGAATGAACACATGGAAACTGTTATAAATGTTGAAACAACAATATATCCAGTACAACATGCTCTAAAAAGTATATTTCAAAAGTACCATGACCAGTATTGCACAGAAGCAGCGTAAGGTGCCTTCAGGTCAAGTCATTAGTCAAGGTAGATTCACTTCTTTTTGAAGAAGTGAATCCTCAGACCTTGTTGGAAGGAAGGCAGTGACTGAGAGTTACGTAGTGTCATGAGGAGATCATTCCATCTCTGGAATTTAAGGAAGGAGAAGCACAACAGGGTGCGTGAGTGGGAACCCATCCACAGATTATCTATGATATTATTATGTATGCTTATGTATACCCTTAAATGGTCACATGACATGAAAACTTCACTTTAGGAGGTTATTTAACATTAATATGAGTTCCCCTAGCCTGCCTTTGGTCCCCCAGTGGCTAGAATTTTCGATAGGTGTAAACCAAGCCCTGGGTGTTCTTCTCCGCCTTTGAGCAAATTAAGGCTCAATTGCTCTGTTTGAAAATCTCCTCCTTGAGACGTCGTAAGGAGCAAGGTTACCTCCCCTCTCTCTGCTTTGCCCGCCCAGATCATCTGGCCCGCCCATGAAAAACTGAGCTACCACCGTGCAAGGGCGAGTGCAATATCAGTTTTTCCTGGAGAGACATCATGGCGAGCAAACAAACGAAGCGTAAGAGTTGCTCAGTGCTTGGATGCACAAATGCAAACAAAAGTATTTTTTTAGTTCCTTCATCCGAGCCTCTGCATAACCAGTATCTAAAAAAAAATTCGCTGGAAATGCGCCGACACAACCTCTCAAAGTTTTGCATGTCTGCGCCAAACATTTCAGCCACCACTGTTTCCTTAACTTGAGCCAATACAAAGTTGGCCTTGCTGACCGTCTGAAATTAAATTCTGGATCAGTACTCCTTTGTCCAGCTACAAACCTCGGACAAGTAAGTCAACTAACGCTATATCATTTTGTTGCTTACTATATGGTTACCTAGCTTGCTACCCTTAGAATCTGTCTGTAACATTAGCTCTGCCGCTAACAGCTGAGGTACTGTCGCTAATGCAAAGGTAGATGGCATCAAGTATGTGTGTGAATACACATTCTCTAACGCAGTGTTGTACGCTTCGTTGTTATGTGGATAACGTTCTGCTGTTGGTGTTATGGCGTGCGCGATATCCACCTTTACCCACATTGAAATGACTGAGTGTGCAGCTCTGCAAACCAGGGTTATCAGATGAGAATGGGCAAATTCGAGGCATCTTACCGCAACGGGTCTACGAACCATACATCCACTGTAAACATTAGCGCACGGTGCCGCCTCTCTCCTTCTCATTAGCATTTAAAGCTACAGACACAGAAACAGTGCATTCTGAGGAAAGCTCATGGTGGGACTACTCGTAGTGGCTATAATTCTGCACCAAGGCTGAATTTCGGGAAAGAGACTTCAGAAACAGTATTAGGGGACCACTAAAGCCTATATAAAAGCATCCAAAAACAGCAGTTCATGTGACCTTTAAAATAGTATTGCCAAATTATATAATGTGTCTATTATATGAAATTTAAAGGACAGAGGTTTTGAATGTGTGGACTGCTAGTTTTATTGAGCATATTGATGTATATCACAACAGTGGAAGACATTAACAATTTGAAAGAACTTGAATATTCCTGACTGGCATTAACATACATTGTTTTGGCCAGCACATAGTTATTTTATTGCATAGTGCAATAGAGTCTGTGTGCATGGATGCATACATGAGAGAGAGAAAGAATGTGAGACGAAAATGACTCAAGCGGAAAAGGAAAAGTAACAAAGGAAACCCTTCCTTCTTTAACAGGTCTCTTTGTTTAACTCTATGACAGGCAGTAGAACATTTGTTGTACTTTGACAAGTAGCCAAACCGAAATGTCAAAAGTTATGTAAATAAACTATATGAGATACATGAAATCTCCGACATACATGGCACATCAAAAGTAAAGGACTTGTATTTCCATCAAATCTTACCAAATGTTTATACAAGCCAGGCAAATATTTACCATGTTTTGCATCTCAAAGAGCTATGGAGGATGACAATATGACTATAGTATAGTATAGTAAACAGTTCAGATTGCACATTGCTAAAACTACGATGACAATGTTTTATCTGGCTTTTATCTGTCTTTTCCCTTGTATCATGGTTTGGTAACCTGTCCCTGGAAAACAAAAATGATCTGAACCGAATTGTCAATCGGGCTAGTAAGCTTATAGGTGAATTGCAAATCAATCAGTTTTTTATTTAACACAGCTGCAGCAAAAGGAAAGCTCTATTTTTGAAGACTGTTTCCTTCATAGCAAGTAACTATTGCACTACTTTACCTTGCATGACAATTTTTTGAGGGAGTGTGTGTGTGTGTGTGTGTGTATGTACAAGCACTTTGTCACGACCTTCTTGGAGGTCCCTATATTTAAATTTTAAAGTATACTATAATGTTACTCTGTTTTAAACTACATTTGTGTTTTGATGTTTTATGAATTTGTATTGATGTGTTGTCTTGACTGGATATCTGAATTTCCTAACGGCACAACAAATGTACCCTCGGTATTAATATAGAGACCTTGAACCTTATAAATGAATACTGAAAGAATGCAACAGAACCTCTAGATGAGATGAACTCAGGTGCAGGACTTCTATGTAAAAAAACAAAACAAAACAAAAAAACACTTCATGATGTAATAGTTGTAATAAAAAAGTAATAAAGTAGATGTGAGAGGGAAACAAAATCAAAACTCTGGTGAATGGGATCTTTGGGGCCGTGCTGGAAGTGCGAGTGTCACACATACAGTATATACAATTAGGTCCATAAATATTTGGACAGTGACACACTTTTCATAATTTTGTCTCTGTACGCCACCACAATGGATTTGAAATTAAAGAACCAAGATGCAATTAAAGTACATACTTTCATCTTTAATTCAAGCTAATTGGACAAAAACTAATTCAAGTTCAAGTCTTTTATTTGTCAGGTACACAGAACAACACAAGGTTAGACTGGGCACTGAAATTCTTAAGACAACGCAAGAACCTGGCATAACACAACATATAAGTACACGGAACACAATTTACATCAATGCTGAGCTTAAATAAGTGAAACTTCCTAAATATACAGATAGCAATAAATATCGACTATACTAACCCTAATACTAAAACTTCCTAAATTACAGATAACAATAGATAGTACACTATACTAACCCTAAATGCACAAAAAACCTGTTTCAACCCTATAACCTATTCTAACCTAAGTGGAGTACAGTACAATAGTGCAAATTTGCAGATCAGTGACTAAGTCAATGACCATACAGGAGCCTGGTGGCGAGGTACAGTGAGGTACAGTAGTGCAAGTTACTGATAGAGCAACCAGTAGCTGAAAGTGACAGTGTATAAGTGACTAGTGTGCAGAAAAACAATGTCCATATCAGTGTCCATTCAGAAGCCTGATGGCCCTTGGGTAGAAAATGTTGTCCAGTCTGCGTGTGCGCGACCGGATGCTGCGGTAATGCCTGCCAGAAGGCAATGGCGTAAAGAGACTGAAGGATGGGTGGGAACAGTCTCTTATACCCCTTTTCCACCATTTTGGGTGCCGGTTCGGAGCCGTTGCCTAATTGCGAACCAGTTCTTCCTCTTTCGACAGACTGGGAACCGGAAAAGTGGTTCGTACGTGGTTCGTACGTGGTTCGCAACGAGCACCACTTCGGAGCTTGTCTAGTTTACGAACCAACAAAGAACCGCTTGGGGCGGGGTTACCGTGACCAACAAAACGCTTTGGCCGCCATTGCAAAGTTTTTACAATTCATATTTCAGCTAAACGGTACTTGTAAATCAGAATCTGAATGAAAATGTATCGAGAAGTGGGCAGTGTAGTTGCTGAAAATGTGCTTATTTTATTGATGAAACTGCTAATTTGTAAATTTGCTCCGACTTTTATTATTCTCGATTGTAATGTAAACATTCGGGATGCGCAATGTGGCTGCAGAAAACCGGGAAAGGATAGAATTTTTAATGGCAAAAGGACCACACGGATAATACAAATAGTTAAATTTAAAAATACCAAAAAGGTTGAGGAGGACAGCCTTTAAAAGAGAAAGCGATTACCCATTGATCTGTCGCATCAGAATTTTAATTTGGGTCATGAAAGTCTTGAAATTTGAGTGAGAATGTTGCCCGGTACAGACCACATAGTCGAGTGGCATCCATGTCTTCGTCATGTCACTAAATTCATAATTTAACAGGTCATAATTTTACAGTTTGACAGTCAATTTTACATTTTAAAAGTCGAGAAGGACAGCTTTCAAGACATATGGGAATTCTGCTTTTAGCCAGCTGGTCCGATTGTTTTTCTGATTTGTTCAAACTGGCCATGAGTGAGACTGCGTCCCCGTTACACTGTTTTGACGTTAGCCTCAGTCAGACTCGCTCACTGGCAGAGTGCACAATGTTGTGATTCACTCAATTTTACACCAGAAACGTCAGGGAGGACTGCCTAATGTAGATACGAGCCTGATGAAGATAGCCAGCATCTCGGATTTCTTTAACCAAGCCTGTTAAATTCGTCATTTGCCTGAGAAAGGGACCTCCGTTAGCCAGGCTAGTTTTGGCCGATCACTTGGTCAGGCTATTTAAGGATATCGGGGTCAAGTGAAATTTGTGCATAGACAAGTGAAACGTAAATGTATTTGTCCAAAGTCTAAGTTTAAAAAGTTCATATCAAGCCCTGCAATCCAGTGGCCAGAGATATATGATGACCTGATCGACACTACAAGTGTAATAGACCGGGGAGAAGTTCGTCTTTTACAACCGACATGCGCAGTTGAGACTGTTTGACAGTTGTGTGACGTAGGGTGATAATTGGTCTATAAAAATGGCGAGTTGAACAAACACGTCGGATGCGCCGTGTTTGGATGCCGATGTAGGTTCGCAAAACCATGAGCAACAACAGCAACGAAACGTCCGCCATTGTTGATGTTGTGTTTGGCGCTACCGCGCTAGTGTTGCTGGGAAATATGAGACGTATACAGTGACGTAACGACGTGGCTCTGTGGTGGCTCTCGCCCGTGGAAAAGCAAACCGGTTCTTAGTAAGCTCCGTTCTTGAACCAGCTCCGAACTGGCTCTAGCACCAGCTCCGAACTAGCTCCCGGTTCACTTTGGTGGAAAGGGGGTATTAGAATCCTGCTGGCTTTCCTTAGGCAACGTGTGTGGTAGGTGTCCTGTAGGGCTGGGAGCTTCCTGCCGATGATGAACTCAGCAGAACGGACCACACTTTGTAGGGCCTTGCGGTCCCAGTCTGTGCAGCTCCCATACCACACTATAATACAACCAGTCAGAATGCTCTCTATAGTGCATCTGTAAAAGTTAGTGAGGATGACTGAGTCTATACCAAACTTCTTCAGTCTCCTCAGGAAAAAGAGGCGCTTACGGGCCGCTTTGACCACCTTGTCGGTGTGAACAGACCAGGTGAGGGCATTGCTGATGTTCACCCCGAGGAACTTGAAGCAGCTGACCTTCTCCACTTCCGATCCATTGATGAGTAGGGGTGCATGCTCCTCCTCCTGCCGCCTCCTGTAGTCCACAATCATCTCCTTGGTCTAATTAACATAATCATCATAAACATTTTAATTTGTAATACTTTGTTGAAAATCCTTTGCAGGTAATGACGCTTGAAGTCTGGAACCCATCGACATCACCAAACACTGGGTTTACTCCTTTGTGATGCTTTGCCAGGCCTTTACTGCAGCTGTCTTCAGTTGTTTATTTGTGGGTCTTTCTGCCTTAAGTTTTGTCCTCAGCAAGTGAATGCATGCTCGATCAGGTTGAGATCAGGTGATTGATTTGGCCATTACAGAATATTCCACTTGTGTGCCTTTTTAAAACTTTTGGGTTGGCAGTATGTTTTGGGTGTAATTGTCCATCTGTAAAGTGAAGTGCCATCCAATCAACTTTGCTGAATCTGTGCTGACAATATATACACTTTAGAATTCATCCGGCTGCTTCTGTCTCAGCATCAATAAAACCTTGTGTCCCAGTGCCATTGGAAGCCATGTACTGTATGCCCATGCCATCACACTGCCAACCACTGTGTTTTATAGATGATGTGGTATACTTCAGATCTTGAGCTGTCCCAAGCCCTCTCCATATTTTTTTCTTCCTATCATTCTGGTACAGGAGTCTAATCTGGCCTTTCTAGTCTTGAGATTCATGATTGGTTTGTACCTTGTAGTGAACCCTCAGTATTTGCTCTCGTGAAGTGTTCTCTTTATGGTAGACTTGGATAATGATATCCCTACCTCCTGGGGAATTTTCTTCACTTGGCTGGATGCTGTGAAGGGGATTTTCTTCACAATGGAAAAGATCCTGCAATCATCCACCACTGTTGTCTTCTTGGACGTCCAGCACTTTTTGTGTTGCCAACACACCTGATTCAAAAGAATTGTTCATTATCCAGCTCTGCAGAAACCTGTTAACGACTATTCATTTGAATCAGGTGCATTATCTCCCAGCACTCCTATCCCAGGACCTCAAGTGGGAACTGCTCCCTTACTGAGAAAGCACAACAGAGGATGTACTTCCTTACGGCAGCTGAAGAAATTCAACCTGCCAAAGACAATGATGGTGCACTTCTACACAGCCATCATTGGGCCTCATTCTCGAACGCAGTTAAGAAGAATTTAAGAAGGAATTTCTTCTGAATTGGATTTAGAAAAACATTTGGCCATCATGAAAGTTTTCTCATCTGGGATATGTTCTGAACTTCAGAAGCCTTTCCGAACTCGAAATAGCAGTCGTAAATCGGCCCGAGTTGTCTCAAATGCGATTCCTTAAAAAACCACAAGGGGAATCGCATTTAAGAAAACTCTGTGTTAGAAATGTTTTTATGAATTTGTGAGAAATCGTTGGTGATTGCGTTCATATCAACTCTACAGACATCCTCGGATTAAAATAATTATAATAATTGACCTTGCTTAGTGTGCACACTGTTAGATCCAGTGGAGAACAATTCCACTGCTCATCTTACTGGTATGTGACAAATAAAACCTTTAACTTGCACTTGGACTTGAACATCATATAAATTCAACCAGGCCATCCAATTATCACTGATCACTCGACCTATTTAAAGGGACGAGTGTGCACCCTAGGCATACAATATGGCACAATTGCTTTTCGCTTGACATAACGTGCGTTCCTGTTGCTTTCCTAATTGTGTCGATTCTGACTGCACAGGTCACTGCTGTTGCGTGCCCTTATAAGGAACTGTCGGGCGTGTATGTATGCAAATTCAGGAGCACGCGGACGCGTTTCAACTTAAGAAAAGTCTTTGGAGAGCACAGCTCAGAAAACCTCTGCTGCGTAGGATCACATTTTGAAGCATTTATGAATTTGGCAGATGTCTTTTTCTTATGTTGTTTTTCCGAAGCCCGTAAGAAACATTTCAGAAGAAACTTCAGAAAATGTTCGAGAATGAGGCCCATTGAGTCCATCCTCACCTCCTTCATCACCATCTGGTAAGCTGCTGCCACTGCCAAGGACGAGACCAGACTGAACGTGATTATCCGCGCTGTTAAGAAGTTGATCGGCTGCAATCTGCCAACCCTCAAGGACCTGCACACTTTGAGGACCCTGAGGCGAGCGAGGAAGATTGTGGCTGTTACGTCCCCAGTGCTCCAATGTGGTTCTGTGTCCGTATGTCTGTTTGTTTGTGGTTTGTGTGGGTTTTTTTTCCCTTAGGCTTGTCATCTTGGGTACGATGGCTTCTGAAACCAGTTGCAGTGGCTGATTGGTGGAATCCCCTGATCAGGACTCTGCTCCCCCCCCCCCCCCCCCCCCCCCCTCCTCATGGCTGCAGCTGTGATGCACTTTATTTGAACGTCAGTGGTTGACTAGCTAGGAAGCTTGGCTGACTGCTATCTGGTTTGGTCTGTGTGCTGCTTTGTGAAACTTGTGTATCTGTATCATTCATTCACTGTTGTTATAATTTGTGTTAATACCTTCCTGTTTTTGGATCAAGGCACGTACGTACGTACGTAACAGTGGCCGACTCCTCCCAACCTGGTTACATTCTGTTCCACCCACTCCCCTCCGGCAGAAGGCTGCAGTCCATCAGGACCAAAACCTCATGCCATGAGAACAGCTTCTTTTTATCCGCTGCTGGCCTCTTCAACAAGGCCAAGGACTCAAACTGACATTAACACTTCTATCTATTTAAGTCCATTCATCACCTATTTGCACATCGCACAAGCCACCATGTCATATTGCACTATGTTGCCCTATTTTTAGGGCTCCTCCGGTAGGAGGACCCTATTGTTCTTAGTGGTATTATTATTGTTATAATGCTGGTTCCATGAGAGTCAATGGCATGGAATGTAAAAAGTTGTGAAATTTGGTATGTTGAGTCAGGTGGCTGAGCGTTAGGGAATCGGGCTAGTAATCTGAAGGTTGCCAGTTCGATTCCCGGCCATGCCAATGACGTTGTGTCCTTGGGCAAGGCACTTCACCCTACTTGCCTCGGGGGGAATGTACCTCTTCTTACTGTAAGTCGCTCTGGATAAGAGCATCTGCTAAATGTTGAAACTGCAGAGCATTAGTAACTACCATACCAAACATGGGCCAAGTGAGACAATAGGTGACACTAGAGGCCACGCCCCAATTTTTCAATTTCTTCAAAGTGATGCCATTGGCAAGCCAAAGGTCCCAAATTTCTGATATTTCGTATCTTATTTCTCATGAGCAACAAAAAAGCCTCAAAAACCATATTGGATTTTTCTGTACAATAAAAATGTGTCCAAAACTAAAAAATGATTCTCCTCATGAACCGTTGTTAGGTAAATCGTCTATTAAAGAATGGCACAGAGTCGTCGGATTCAAGGAAAGTTCAATTATTTAATTCTTGCCAGCAAGGAGAAAAAAGTAAAGTAGGAGGAGCTAACAGTGTTCCTTTATTTAGCTCTTGTGCACGTGTGTATTTTTGACATCAACCCTGGTTGTAACTCAATAGCAGAATCTCCGGTCCTGGGGCCTGTACTACGAATCAAGATCAACATGTTCTGGATCACTTTTAGTTACCCAGCTACGCGAAGCGTAACAATCGTTATCATGATAAGTGGTATCACAACGGCGGTTATCAACTAACTCAACCCAGATCTTTCCAATCTAGACGTGCGCGTTCACATAAAGGGGTGGTGTTTGCACCGTAGGTCCAATCGCAAATATGGACAAAACAAGAGCCGCATATTTCACGCAGGAGGAGCCGATAATAATCTTCCAAACTTTGTCTACTCCTCCTGCATGAAATATTGTAATATAAACATTACAGGAATACAGACATATAATACAGACAAAAATCAACAAAGTCGCTGCTGGCAGAAAATAGCAGACGCTGTAAATGCGTGAGCTACATGACTTATTGATATCTTGTGCCCCAGGCACAAAATGTGACCATAATTACACGTGTGCATTCCACAACGTAAAACGTTTGCTTTTGTATGATTTAAGTTGCAACCCTGGCAGTGGCAAACGATCGTGGGAGCAAATAAAAAATAAATATAAAACCAAAATTCAAAACGTTAAGGAGCAGTAGGCAATACTTGCACATATTTTAAGGCCAACAAGTACAAGGCTGAATTCCCTGAGTCAGTCCCTTTTGTAGGATATTGGTATAGCTACAAAGAGCCTATAGAACAATTAAATTGCTTGCATCCAACAGGAAGAACATTTTGGGGGCCCTCCTCCACAGGACTTCACTCCTGCTGAGGAGCTGGCCCTCTCCAGCTATCAGGGTCGCCATGATGGATCATGATGGAAGGAGTGGAAGGGGGCATTTCTTCAGACCCTGGTGGCAGCAGCTCGGAAACCCAAGCATATGTATGTTTCAAGTAATCTATGTGACCATGTTCATTCAACAATTATTTATGAATATTGTAGGAGTGAAATGTATTACTGTTCTCGGCAGTGACAGGAAATACAGTGGTGTTGCTGCCACCACCCACTGTTGTCCCACTGTGCCATACAGAGGTAACAGCGAAACTAATAGTCATACGCCAGTATGCATGCCATATGTGGTTGCTGAATATTGATCAAATATGCCATTTACTTTCTCAAGTGGAGGTCCTAGATGATCAGGAAACTGTGTCTGCCTGCTCAGAGAGCATTTTGGGGGTACACTTCTGAGTTTTATTTACCACTTGCAACACAGATGGTGAGAGTGTGTGAACATGTGGCTGTGATTGAAGTGTCTGTAATGGTGGTCTGAACATGAGACACGAGTCCTTACAGTGCTCATTTCAAATATGACTCAATTGATTAAATTGCCATGGTGTTAAACTCAGCAGGAAGAGGAACTTCTTCCTCCCCCTGAGCCTAGGTCCAGGGTCGGACTGGGACCCAAAAACAGCCTGGGACTTTGAAACACAGACCGCCCCCCCCCCCCCCTCCACTTTCTCCCTCTCTTTCTTTTTGGCATACTGTTTCTGCATCTGCTGTTTAATGGTCAACAATAATCCGTTAACTATATTCAATAATAAAAATCAATTCAACAAACTAATTGCCATATAATAACCCAGTTTTAACAGGGTCTGACTCTATTTTGTACAGTTGCATTGCTGCACCTGTCTCTCCACTGGACCCTGTCACCACAGAAGCCTCCATCTCTTTCCCTGTTTCACCTGTGGCTACACAGAACAGAAAAATCAAGACAATTGAATTTGAGCCTCATAGCACATTTATTATTTAAAGCCAAAAAACATGTTGTGCACATTTAGATGAGTGCCCTTTTTTCTTGGCCATTTATTTTACTTAATTTAAAATATATAGCCTACATATTGGCTAACAGTAATACCAAATGTATACGTTTTTTTAGAAGAAAAAAAACAATATGGTTTGGATTGATATTTGAAGGTTCTAAATGTCGAAAATACAGATGCTTACAGCTGCTTGCACCTGGCGCCTCTGGTACAGCCGCATCTTCGGGCTGCAAACTCTCTCCTCCGTCTTTTGACGGCCTTAACATTTATTCTATACTTCTACATTGTGCAGCATTTGCGTACAGTGCCCGTTGTTTTGTATCTCTACCTTTTTCAGGGCCAACCTTTTCTCATTTTCTTTTCCATTTCTTTGCTAAAGAAACAACGATGTTAGCTAAAATAGCTCCAACGAATTGGCTGTACCCGGAAAACGATAGATTTTTGACCAATCGTGATCTGTAAACTGGATGGACAAGTGCACCGTTCAAGTTTACACGGGGGCAATGCCCACCCCCATCCTTTGGATTTTGGATCGCTCCAGGTAAACCGATGCTTGGTATTCAGGACGTCTTCAGAGTGAGCGTAAACTAGTCGGCACATTTTCTTTTCTTGAATAGTACCGTGGCCATAGCGGCCGTTTGTGTGACCGGCCGTTTGAGAAATCTCCCGATTCTCCCGATGGCCAGTCCGACCCTGCTAGGGTCTCCACTTCAAGGCCAAGACAAAGACACGAGGTATAAGCAATGAACCTTGAAAAACAGTAGTCAAATGGACACCTACAACTTTCTCCAAGTGTGCCTTGCAAAAGGACAATGTTCTTTATTTGTTTAAGGTTGGAGCAGACAATGTGAGGGCCTTGTATAAAAGAACCCTGGAGCTCGATATAGAGTATAAGAGGCTTAAAATATAGGCTGTGTCTACTACCGCGCACTTGTGCACTTCGAGCACTGACTTTCAGTGCTTAATTACATTTTTGGAGATATGAAGTTGCCTTCACATATGGTAACATTTTATAGTGGCTTCCTCATGTGTGGAAGAGATCTTGTGTCTTGGTCAATGTGGCACTTATTTACGGACACATTAAATATGTGCAACAGGTGTACAGTTTTACTAATATAAGTAAATGTTAGGGGAGTACAACGGCACTTAGGAATGATTGGCTGGACCTGATAGTTTCCTCCAGGATCACAATGACTTATTGAGAGACCTGTTGCTCTTGTTGGTTTGTTGTAACGAAGTTAAGTCTTGTACTCGCTGTGAAATATATTATTGTTTCTTGTTTTTTCCACAGGTACACTCTTGCACTTTCAATGTTCTTGCTGTTTAATTCTTGTTTAACTACATGCTCTTATTGTTCTTCTTGGGACTTATTTGGTTTCACAATGTATGCCTTATGTTTGGCTACCCACAATCTTTGGGGCTATCTCGTTGTTATGATCAGTGACCTATGCACTTTTGTCAAACTCTGTCTTGGAAGTCGCTTTGGATAAAAGCATCTGCTAAATGCATATGTAATAATTGCCCGCGGGACAGAACCGAGCCCCCTTCCAGCCCAACCCAGCTAACAAGGGACGTCCTGGGGACGTTCCGTGACGTTCCTATTTGGTCCCCTATAGGTTACACCGTGACGTTATCCTTAGGACGTTATTAAAGTTCCTAAAAGGTCACAATTTAGTCAGTTATAGACATTTATTTTTTAACTTTCAGGGGACGTCCCAGGAACGTCCCTGGTTGGTTAGGATATGACATTATGTTTAAAACTTTCGGGGGGTTCCAGAACGTCATTCGTTGGTCATAACGTAACCATCTAAATTTCGACTGGATTTTTTCGTTTGTGTGTCATTCTGTGATGTGACTTGCTTGAGCTATAGCCTACTGTCACCCTGGAAACTGTACAGTATTAAATCAATTGTTTATGTATGGTACCAATAACTTGCAATTGAGCAAAATAATTTGGGGATGTACCATCACTGAAACAAAACATCTAAACAGCTGGATCCAGCCTATCCAAGCACCAGATGCGTCTCTAGAAATGTTCCATACTGGCCATCTCTCGCGGACGACACCGCTCGTGACGTGAACCCTGTTGTTGAGTAAAGAAGTCGTTGAGAGACAGCAAAACCTTTTGATCCCGCATCCTTCATTTATAGCTATAATACCGTTTTATAATCAATTCCTGTAAATATATCTTCAACTTCAGTTTTAGTTTTGATAGTTTAGTTCTTTGTTATTGTGTTTTGTGTCGTGTACTGTGTTGTGTGTGAGTAATTTAGCGCACTCCTGTGAAGGTCGGACACCTGAAGGACAGAATTTTAGGTAAATATGTTTTAATACAAACTTTAGCTCTACTATCTATGTATTTGTATGTTTATCCAACGTGAAATAGCCATATCGAAAAATTCATGTATATTAATTTCTAGCCAATTTGAGTTGGCACTGGTTTTCTAAGTCGGCTAAATTTAGACGTCGTACAGTATCGTCTTAACCCCTTCAGACCTAAATTGTGTTCCAAGGTTGTGAAAAATATAATAATGTATTTTTCCCATCCTTGATGCAACCAGAAATGAGACTCAATAAAAAATAAATTGTCCATTTGAATGGACATTGGGTCCAAACAGTTGTAAAATACCAACAGTCATATGACCAGTCATATGACATGTTTTTAGTCTTAAATTTGTCACATTGACATCACATGGAACATGAACAGTTAAAATAATTGTTTTTGTAAGGTCCAAACAGTATATATAACATATATAACATCATAGTTTTTTTTAACGTTTTTTTTACCAAAAAACGATTGAGAATCTCAAGATTCTGTCACTTTAACCTCATTTTCTGTGTGCATCTTTGAAGCAGTTTGTCTGTGACACAAAGCAGAAGTGCACCTTGCACTTGTCACAGTAGACATACGTTTTTCCGGAACAGTCTGGCAATTTGCACCTGTATGCTGTATTTCTTCACCACGTCTGGACCCTTGATCTTCGCAAACCGCCCCTCTTTCTGCTCCCACCTCTCAACTTCATCTTCATCTCCTACACCAACAAAGTTGGAGGCCAGCACAACAGAGCGGTTTTCAAACCACTTCACTAGAATCACATGGTTCTGGCTTCCTTTTGATGTACTGAAGCACAGAAAGTTTCCCCCTGAAAGGCACAATCTGCTCATCAATAGAGAGATCTTCCTCCAATGGCAGCTGTAGACAGCATTTCCTTATGGAGTCATATAGTGGTCTGACCTTGTAGAACACATCAGTGTTGTCAGAAGGCCTCTCATTGTTGTTCAACACATGCAGGTTGGGGCGAAGCTGGAAAAATCTGTCACGAGACAGGGTATCCCGGAGAAGGCCGATATTAATACTGGAAGACCAGTACATTCGCACTCTTGGCAAACCCAGCACCCCCATTGCCATACGTAGACCGACGAGGGCTTCAATCTCAGATACTGATGCATGTTTATACCCCTTGACTGCATTTTGTTCTGCATAGATGTTAGTCATGGTTGTCATCAGCTGGAACACCTCACTGGGAACATAATTCTTGAAGTAGTCATAAGGTGTTAGTGTTTAGGGGGTTCAGGAGCAGGAGCAGGACTTTCCCATGTTGTGTTTACGGGGGTAAAGGGGGTGTGACGCCACTCAATATCACTCTTCTTAGTGAGGTTTCTCTCTGCCTCCTCTGGCTCATAATCCTCTCTGTCTTCCTCATCCTGACCTTCCACTGCCTCAACCTCAACTTCTTCCCCTACCAATGGTACCTCTGCCTCATCCCTGCTTCCCCTGAAATCATTCACAAAACACTGTCTGTCTGTATCTGTCTATATAGGCTTTTTGGTAACACTTTAGTTTAGGGCCCTTGCATAACAACTTCATAACACATTCATAAGCCATACATAAGATGTTAGTAAGCAATATATGAGCATTTATGGAGAGCTTATGTCAACCATCGCATATTGACATAGGGTGTGCTATGTCACCATACTTTTCCTGAGTATGTAAGGCCAGATACGACCTTCTGAAGGCCATCAAAGCAGCGAAAAGGGCTTACAGGACCAAGGTGGAGTCCAGCTACCATGGCTCTGACCCCAGGCGCATGTGGAGTGGACTTAAAGCCATTACTGACTACAAAGGGAGAGGCTACAATGAGACCCAGTCCTCTGTCCTACTGCCAGACGAGCTGAACTTCTACGTTCACTTTGAGAGGGACAGTGACCCCCTGCAGTAGAGCTACCTGAAGGCCAAGCCAGTGGTGTGCCTACACTAACTGTAGCCGAAGTGAGGCTGTGCTTTAAGAAGATCAACCCTCGCAAGGCACCTGGCCCAGATAGCATATCAGGTAGGGCCCTCAGGGGCTGCGCTGACCAGCTGGCAGGGGTCTTCAGTGACATCTTCAACCTCTCCCTTAACCTGTCTGTACTCCCCACCTGCTTCAAGAAGACCACCATTATCCCTGTGCCCAAGAACACCAAGGTCACATGTCTGAACGACTATCGCCCGATAGCACTGACCTCTGTCATCATGAAGTGCTTCGAGCGGCTAGTCAAATCATTCATCTGCTCCTCGCTGCCCCCCACACTGGATCCTATGCAGTTTGCATACTGGTCAAACAGGTCTACAGACGATGCCATCGCTCTGACTATGCACACCGCTCTCTCCCACCTGGACAAGGGAAATACATATGTGAGGATGCTATTCATTGACTACAGCTCTGCATTCAACGCCATCATCCCCTCCAGACTGATCTCCAAGCGTGTGGACCTGGGACTAAGCACCTTCCTCTGCAAGTGGATCTTCCACTTCCTGACGGGAAGGCCACAGGTGGTGAGAATCAGTGACCGCACCTCATCCGTACTGATCACCAGCACAGGCACCCCCCAGGGCTGTGTGCTCAGCCCTCTCCTGTTCTCCTTGTTCACTCACGACTGTGTGGCAACGCACAGCTCCAACCTCCTTGTTAAGTTTGCTGACGACACAACCATCGTGGGCCTCATCTCTGACAGTGACGAGTCAGCCTACAGAGAGGAGGTTGACACCCTGACATCATGGTGTCAGGACAATAACCTCTCTCTTAACATCAGCAAGACCAAGGAGATGATTGTGGACTATAGGAGGCGGCAGGAGGAGGAGCATGCACCCCTACTCATCAATGGATCGGAAGTGGAGAAGGTCAGCTGCTTCAAGTTCCTCGGGGTGAACATCAGCAATGACCTCACCTGGTCTGTCCACACGGACAAGGTGGTCAAAGCGGCCCGTAAGCGCCTTTTCTTCCTGAGGAGACTGAAGAAGTTTGGTATGGACTCAGTCATCCTCACTAACTTTTACAGATGCACTATCGAGAGCATTCTGACTGGTTGTATTACAGTGTGGTATGGGAGCTGCACAGACAGGGACCGCAAGGCCTTACGAAGTGTGGTCCATTCTGCTGAGTTCATCATTGGCAGGAAGCTCCCAGCCCTACAGGACACCTACCACACACGTTGCCTAAGGAAAGCCGTCAGTCTAAGAGACTGTTCCCACCCATCCTTCAGTCTCTTTACCCCGTTACCTTCTGGCAGGCGTTACCACAGCATCCGGTCGCGCACACGCAGACTGGACAACAGTTTCTACCCAAGGGCCATCAGGCTTCTGAATGGACACTGATATGGACATTGATTACTGCACACTAGTCACTTATACTCTGTCACTTTCAGCTACTGGTTGCACCATCAGTAACATTGCACTACTGTACCTCGCCACCAGGCTCCTGTATGGTCATTGACTTAGTCACTGATCTGCAAATTTGCACTATTGTACTGTACTCCACTTAGGTTAGAATAGATTATGGGGTTGAAACAGGTTTAATGTGCATTTAGGGTTAGTATAGTGTACTATTTATTGTTATCTGTAATTTAGGAAGTTTTAGTATTAGGGTTAGTATAGTCGATTATTGATTGCTATCTGTATATTTAGGAAGTTTCACTTATTTAAGCTCAGCATTGATGTAAATTATGTTCCGTGTACTTATGTTATGTTATGCCAGGTACTTGCGTTGTCTTGTCTTAAGAATTTCAGTGCCCAGTCTAACCTTGTGTTGTTCTGTGTACCTACCAAATAAAAGACTTGAACTTGTATATGGAGCGTGATAAAAAAGGTGACCTTGAAATTGTGGCGACGCAAGGAAAAATTTGGGTGCACCTAAATTTGGCGCTGGTACACCTAAATAAAAAAGTAAGGCTCACCAGTTCAACCAAGGGAAAAAGTTAGTCTGGAGCCCTGTATCTGTGGAGCCTTCAAAATAAAAGTCCTGGGCGCTGTGTGTGTAGCTCACTTATGTGTGCGTGACCAATGTGTTTGCATGTGTGCTTGACCTTGGTTACAAAGGGTAATTTTGGAGTCTGCAAAAGGCCCTTTTAGAAAACGCCTGGATGTACTCTTATAAAAACATGTGTCAAATATGAATATATTGTGGTATTATGTTTGACTTTTGAATTAAGTTGGGTAAGGCTTCAAGCTGTGGTCCAATTTTGTCTTCCAGCTAATACCTACCATCTCTAGGCCTCTTCAGGCCTCTGTTTTCAAAAAGAAATCTAGGCGGAGAAAGAAACTTTCAATTTCCTTGTGTTCAAGCTTCTATTACTTAACACGAGTAGGACTTACAGGGGTCCTGACAACGGGGGAAATAACTTCCGAATGTCACCTTTCAAAAGAGACCCTTTACGTTTACATTTATGCATTTAGCAGACGCTTTTATCCAAAGCGACTTCCAAGAGAGAGCTTTACAAAAGAGCATAGGTCACTGATCATAACAACGAGGTAGTCCCAAACATTGCAAGGAGCCAAAACATACAGCAAGCATACATTGTAAACTAAACAAGTGCCAAAAGGGAAGACCCATAAGAGCATGCTGTTATACAAGTTTACAAATTAAAACAACATGAACCACAAAAAAGTGCAGGACTGTACCTGTGGAAGAACAATCAATAGTAAAATATTTCACGGCGAGTACAAGACTTAACTTCGTTATAATTAACCTACAAGAGCAACAAGTCACTCAATAAGAGTCATTGTGATCCTGGAGGAAACTAACAACAGCCAAGCATTCCTAAGAGCCGTTGTACTCCCGGAACAAGTGCGTCTTAAGCCTTTTCTTGAAGGTGGGGAGACAGTCGGTGTCCCTGATGGAGGTGGGGAGCTGGTTCCACCATTGGGGGGCCAGGCAGGAGAAGAGCTTGTGTTGGGACCTGGCAGTCTTGAGCGGTGGGACCACCAGGCGGTTGTCTGAGGAAGACCGTAGGTGACGGGTGGGGGTGTAAGGTTGCAGGAGAGACTTGATGTAGTCGGGTGCAGTCCCGTTCACTGCTCGGAAGGTCAATACCAGGGTCTTGAATCTGATAAGGGCGTTGATGGGTAGCCAGTGGAGAGAGATGAGGAGCTGGGTAACATGGGAGCGTCTGGGTAGATTGTAGACCAGGCGGGCCGCTGGGTTCTGAATCCTCTGAAGAGGGTGGGTTGCACATGCTGGGAGACCATCGAGCAGCGAGTTCCAGTAGTCCAAATTGGAGAGGACCATTGCTTGGACTAGCAGCTGGGTGGAGTGCTCAGACAGGTATCTCCTGAGTTTCCGGATATTGTAGAGGGTGAATCTACAAGACCGGGAGACTGCGGCAATGTGGGCCGTGAGGGAGAGCTCGTCATCCATGGTAACCCCAAGGTTCCTGGCACAGGATGAAGGGGTCACCGTCGCAGATCCCAGGGTGATTGACAGATCATGGGAGATGGAGGGTTTAGCCGGGATGATGAGAAGTTCTGTTTTGGCGAGGTTCAGCTGGAGGTGGTGCTCGGTCATCCAGGCAGAGATGTCTGCGAGGCAGGCCTCAATCCTAGCTGAGATCCCCGGATCAGTCGGGGGGAACGACAGGTACAGCTGCGTGTCGTCAGCGTAACAGTGGTAGGAGAAGCCATGGGAGGTGATGATTGGTCCAAGTGAGGTGGTGTACAGAGAGAAGAGGAGGGGGCCAAGGACGGAGCCCTGTGGGACACCAGTGGAGAGCTGGCGAGGGCCTGACAGTTTGCCTCCCCAGGAGACCTGGTAGGATCTTCCCAACAGGTAGGATGAGAGCCACTGGAGTGCAGTGCCAGTGACGCCCATCTCAGAAAGTCTGGAGAGCAGGATCTGGTGGTTAACCGTGTCAAACGCTGCAGAAAGGTCCAGCAGAATGATGACGGATGACCTGGAAGCTGGTCTGGCAGACTGGAGGGCAGTGGTGACTGAAAGAAGGGCAGTCTCTGTGGAGTGGCCAGTCTTAAAGCCCGATTGGTTGGGGTCAAGCAGGTTGTTCTGAGAGAGAAAGTTAGACAATTGGTTAGATACAGCACGTTCAATTGTTTTTGAGAAGGGTAGCAGTGATACCGGTCTGTAGTTCTGGAGGACGGCAGGGTTAAGGGAGTGTTTTTTGAGTAGAGGGGTAACTTTGGCCTATTTGAAGGCAGAGGGAAAGGTGCCGGAGGTAAGGGAGGAGTTTAGGACATGGAGAAGAAAAGTTATGATGGAGAGGGAGATGGTTTGAAAGAGAGGGGAGGGGATAGGATCAAGGGGACAGGAGCTGGAGCGATGAGAGAGAATGAGGTCAGAGATCTCTGCCTCGGACAGAGGAGAAAAAGTGTTTAGACATTTAGTTGAGTCAGTCGTGGAGGGTGAGAGGGTAGGAAAGGTGGGTTTAGGGAACCGACTGCTAATGTCGGCGACTTTTTTCTCAAAGAAGGAGGAGAAGTCGTCTGCTGTCAGGGTGGAGGGAGGGGGTGGGGGAGGTGGGTTAAGAAGGAGGAGAAGGTAGAAAAAAGCTTGTGCGGGTTTGAAGCAGAGTTAATTTTATTCAGAAAGTAGATGGTTTTAGCACCAGTTATGTGAGAAGAGAAAGATTTAAGGAGGGAGTGATACTTATCAAGGTCCAGACCGTCTTTGGACTTGCGCCATCTCCTCTCAGCTGCCCTAAGGGTGGACCGCTCTTCACGAATAACATCTGTAAGCCACGGGCAGGAGGGAGAAGATCGCGCAGGCCTGGTTGACAGGGGACAGAGAGAGTCAAGTGATGCAGTTAGAGTGGTTAACAAGGAGTCGGTGGCAGTGTTAGTGGGGTGGGACGAGAACTCGTCAATGGGAGGGAGGGAGGATGTTACAATAGAGGAGAAATGGGAGGGGGATAGGGAGCGGAGGTTGCGGCGGAAAGTTACAAGGGGAGGGGACGTAGGAGAGGTTGGAGGGAGAGAGACAGAGAATTGGATAAAGTAGTGATCAGAAGTGTGTAGTGGGGTTACAGAGGTTAATTCAGTGATACAGTTACGTGTCAGGATTAGGTCTAGCTGTTTGCCTGCCTTGTGGGTCGCCGGTGTGCTCAGCAGCGTCAGGTCGAAGGAAGTCAGGAGAGACAAGAAGTCGACGGCCTGCGTTCCTTGGAGGTGGATGTTCAAGTCCCCAAGGACTATCAGGGGGGTTCCATCATCCGGGAGGACGCTGAGGAGCATGTCCAGCTCCTCCACAAAGTCGGCTAGCGGTCCTGGTGGGCGGTAAAGAACAATTAAGCATGCTTTGACAGGATCAGTTAGCATAACATAATGATGTTCAAATGATTTGGCAGTAACAGGGAGTGGTGTGGATGTGTATTTTATATGTGGGGATAGAAGCAACCCTGTCCCACCACCCCGCCCGGTTGAGCGGGGTGAGTGAGTGAAGGAGTGGTTGACGGAGAGAGCAGCTGGAGTTGCAGTGTTCTCTGGGCGGATCCATGTCTCAGTCAGCGCAAGGGCATGAAGAGAAGCATGAGATGCAAACGCTGGGATGAAGTCTGCCTTGTTCACAGCAGACTGGCAGTTCCAGAGCCCTAAAGAAAGAGAGAGGGCAGGTGGAGAAGATCTGGATAGGTAGTGAAGGTTAGAAGTAGACCGTATATACTTTGTGACATATCTACGTCTACGGGTAGTGTAATGAACAGTAATGTTAAAGAAACACATGCTAGCTATGAAAATGTTCTAGGTAAGATATAATTTAAATATAAATAGGTTGATACTTATCAGAAGAGGTGATCCGGCCCCTTCGGCCTTCCTCGTGGACTCCCGCCGGTAGACTCCCTGTCTTTGTTCGGCTGAGTCTTTACGGCTGAGCTACTTTACTTATTAGCCTTGCCCAGACACAAGATTTAGCAAAAACACAACACAATACTACAAATTGAAGTCACTTACAGGGCTCGACATTAAGGCTTGTCCGCTTGTCCGGGACAAGTGGATTTTTTGTCGGGCAAGTCTAATAGAAATGTACTTGCCCCACTGGACAAGTTAACTAAAACAAAATAAAATGCCATGTTACTTCACGTTATGTGCCACTCATTACGTATATTTTTCCGATTGTATTTTACCGACTTGAAACAAATACATAAATTTCTCCACACAATCCGTCGCACCAGCGTCCAATTCAGAATGCTTTGATTTGCCCGCCCGCAGTCGAAACATAGTGTTACATTTTTACCCGCCTCAGAAGAACAGTCGTGGAGGAGTGTAGAGTTATGTTTCTTCAAGCTCCGCAGCCCGGCCAAGTGCCAGGGAAAACACCAAGAAGAACAAACATTACAACAACAGCACCTTACGAGTCAAAAAGGGAAAGGAAATTTGTAAAAAGCTGGAGTGATTAATTAGACTGGGTGCGTTGTGAAGAAGGAGTGATGTTCTGCAGCGTCTGCCGGGGACATCCCAACTTGGCTGACAAGTAAGTGGCGTTAGCTAGCTAGCGTCGGCAACTGAGTACCTTGCATCGGTTAAATGTAGAGCTACAGTTATCAGCTAATATTCAACTGTAAAGTTGCTACACCTTTAAAGGATCCCTTGCTAAATCAACCTCTTCCGGGTAGAAAGTGAAATTGTAGAAAACAGTGGCAAAATGTATGTGTGTTATGTCTACAAAATCATTTTAGATATGGGTTAGTATAAGTTTAGCTAGCTTGCAAATACTGAGGATATAGCCTACCGAAGTTGAGTCAGCCAATGTCGATAGTGATGCTTGCTAACATTAGTTTTGCTTGCTGTATAGAACATTTCACTGGGTCTTACAGCTGTTTGAATTACTGAAATTATTATGAAATCTTGTGTTCTACTAGCCATTTGCCTACTTTAGCAAGTCACAGTATTTACAAGCCCTGATAGTATAACCGAGACGACACAGTAAATAATTCCTCTTTCAAGTAACAAGCCCCCGTTCAAGTGTTGAGCATTAAATTAGCTTGAAGGTCTGTAGGTCTTGGGACAAAGCTGCGATACAGTACATAACAGAAAATGTTTCATTCTGCAGAAATAGTGTACATGTTTTATGTAACAAACTATATTATTTGTATAATATTACAGCTCATCTTCGTTGGTCAAAGGGACAAGTGCCTTCAGACATGACACACTGCTGTCCCACGGGACCAGCAAACGCCACCAGCACTGTGCTGTTGCTGAGAAGGCAAAAGATCCTCATGCCTATGTGCCAGCTGTAGTCCAAGGAGTACAAAAAAAAGACCCAGCAATGTTTAATAAAATGAAGAAAGTTATGCACACAGCCTATTACATTGCAAAGGAGGAGCAACCCTTCACTCAATATCCTGAACTTCATGGGCTCATTAACAGGACCGGTGGGACACTCCCAGACAGCTACAAATCAGACAAAGCTTGTGCTCGGTATGTCACACACAGACCAAATCCAGTAGCCGAACAATGCTTTCTTGTGTGCATTACCCAAAGTGTTGACATTATAATGTTGTTCTTTGCAGCTTCATTTGTAACATATATGATGTGGAGAGGGAAAAGCTCATGGAGAAGTTGAGGAAAGCCAAACACTTCTCCATCATGATTGATGGGGCAACTGATGGTGGCACCATTGAAAATGAAGCTGTCTATGTCCGTTTCATGGCCGACGAAGGTCCAGTAAATGCTTTCCTCTCCATTCAGGCTGTCAAACTAGGAAATGCATCTGGGATCCTGGATGCCATCTATGCAGGTAATGTGGAATGGTTGTATGGTAGATTAACTGTGAAGTGTTTTCACTTCAAATATCATTATGATATAATAAACAACGCAATTGACAAGTGAACCTGATTTGGTTGCAACTCCCTTGAACCAGAGGGGTTTGTTTTTGCAATGCAATATCTATGTTTTCATGTTTACATTTTAATGAATGGTGCTCAAGTTTTATTTTTTTTCTTCAAAGCATTTGAAGAAGCTGGCATTGATGACTGGAAAGACCGGCTAGTGGGATTTGGCAGCGATGGAGCAGCAGTCAATGTCGGATGCAGGAATGGGGTGGCAGCACAGCTTCTGAGGGACATCCCATACCTCATCTCCATACACTGCATAGCTCATCGCCTGGAGCTGGGTGTGACTAAAGCAATTAAAGAAAATACCAACATGGTCCAGCTTTAGAATACACTGAAGAACCTATATGACCAGTACCACTACTCCCCCAAGGCTCTCAGGGAGCTTCACCAGGTTGCTGAGGCCCTGGAAGAGAAGGTACTGAAGCAGTCAAACCTCCATGGTGCCCGATGGCTACCATATGTGCATCGTGCAACAAAGGTCAGTGCTAAATTAACTACATATTTTTCAGTAGATTTTATTAATGATTAATGCGAAATGGATATTATGTAATCATAATTTTCTTTTTTTTGTAGATTGTATGTGATAGTTACTCTGTCCTCCTGGCCCATTTTGAGGACATGGCAAGCATGGAAAGGAGCCCCAAACCATCACCAGCAGTTGTTGGAAAAGCGAAACAAGTCACTGTACCTGACTGAACCTGCACCATGTAATCTTCCTACACTTCATGTGTGACGCACTTGATCATCTCGCTCTTTTGAGCAAAGAGTTCCAGAAAGACAACAACACGGTGTGTCAAGCGGTTGAAAGCCTGGAGACATGCTACTGGAACCTGACAGCACTCAAGACAGAAGTGGGTCCACAGATGGCCAAAGTCTTCGAGGCAGTGAAGACCAATGGAGAATACAGAGGAGTGCAGTTCCAGGTTCAACATGCTGTTCCGAGCTTGGAAGCAGAACGAGCTGCAGTGATTGGTAAGAAGAAATGTAGTGTTAGTTACATTACGTAGATTGGCGCTCTAATTTAATGTAGTGGCAATGGTGTAATTCAAATGATGTTTTGATCCAAACAGATGCCATCATCTTTCACTTAGAGGAGAAGCTGAGGGACCTTCAAAGGGGCAGTCCAGTCAGTAAATTTAAGGCCGTTGATCCCTCTTGCTGGCCCAAATGTGATAGGTCAGACGGCAGTGCTCAATTCAGGGAGAGTGGTCAGGAAGATCTGAGGGCACTGACTAGTCACTTCAGTGTCCTCCTGTGTAGGGAGGGCATAAGCACAGAAGATGTCATGTCCAACTTTCAAGACTACAAGGTCTTTGCCCAGGAGAGAACAGCTGTTCCAATGAGGGACACATTCTTAAATATTCTGAAGTCAGGTGTGTGTGTACTACTGTAAGAAATTGACACAAATTCTGAATGATTACTGTAGGAGTTCATTCTCGATAGCCTTTTCTATATGTAACACCTCCTGGCGGCGGGGTAGTGTCAACAGTTAAAGTATCCTAAAACAGGATAAATGAGACAAGGAAAACGTGGTGCCATTCAGGACAGTTGCTGTCATCAGAATGAGAGACCGATAAAATATAACCTTGTGTTCTTATCTTTTCAGATGAGAGATGTGAACGGTTCAGGAGTTTGGTGACACTCCTGAAAGTTTACATGGTCCTGCCAGTCAGCACAGCTGTGTGAGAAATAGGGTTCTCTACGATGAAACGGATCAAATCCGACTGGAGGACCAGCCTCAGCTCAGTACAGCTTCAGAGGCTGATTTTTCTGTCAGTAGAGGGCCCAAAGTTGGAAGACTTTGATGCTGGGTTGGTGGTGGAGAGGTGGTGGACCTGCAGCCAAAGGCAGCGCCGCCCAGGATTTAACCCCTGGGAATCAAGGCGTCTGCCTGAAGATCAATAGTGTTCCGAAAACATGTATATAAATGATGATAAATAATAAAAATGATACATTTTTACCCGGACAAGTGACTTTTGTGCATGGACAAGTGAAATGTAAATGTACTTGTCCGAAGGACAAGTGCCTCAAAAAGTTAATGTCAAGCCCTGACTTACTTAGTCAGGAGACAGTCACGATGTACACTCAGTAGGACACTATTTGCTCTGAATCTGGTTACAGAAGTCAGGGCTATTTAGCTACTTTCAACAATGACCCTAAATTATGTAAACAAATGCCAGGATCTCACGCAGCGGCAAGTACCCAGAACTCGATCTCTAGCTAGCTACTTTACTTAACGGCCTGGATAACTGCTGTCTATCAGCCTTGCCCAGACACAAGATTTAGCAAAAACACAACACTACAAATTGAAGTCACTTACTTAGTCAGGAGACAGTCACGATGTACACTCAGTAGGACACTATTCGCCTTTATATTATAATAGACCTAGAATGTAGTCAGGTTCTTTCAGCTAGGAGAATGCACACAGAACGAGGCTTCACAACGGACTTTAGAAAATGTTTAGTCTTTATTATTGATATACAAGGTAGGTACCCAAATTCATGCGGCTACCAGTTATGCTGGATAAGGTCAGGTTACTAAAAGCCCCAGCAAGTTTCAATGCCACTCAACTGACCGACTACCCCTAAGGCCCTGTTGAACTCAGGCAGGTCATACAGCACTACAAACCACCGCAAAAAATAAGGTACCAACACACTCCCCTGTAGGGCACCGCACACCCTCCTATGGCACCACAATAGGCACACACACAAGACGCCAGCCAGGCGACACACAAAGCCACCGTCCCTCTTTCCCCCTCCTACCCCAGATCATAAACTGGTAATGCCGTCCGTTTAAAACACACATGCATGCTCACACAAACACTCAAAGTAGTAAGGATTAAAAACATAACCCTCCCTCGGGGTCTGAGCTGGGCACTGGTCAGTAAGGGGAGAGACAGGAATCACAGATCCAGCGCTCATAAGGTCCCCGCGAGTAACGCCAGGGGGAAACCCCTAGCTGAGAAGCGGCCAAAGCACTCCTACTTATTTCCCCACCTTTGCAACAAGGAGCCCCACTGCGCTATCTTCACAGCCGGCAGCCCTAAGCAGCGTGCGAACGGCACCCACCCCTTTTCCTTGAGTGCAGCTCGACGTGAGCAATCTAGCACCGCTTCCCAGACCACTCACCTTTCGCTGTCATGTTCTTTTATCCCTGTTCCCTCAACAGGCTGATTATCACTGACCAGCTGTAGCTCATTAATTAAATCCCCCAGCTCTTCCCTTAGATCCCTCCCCCCATACAAGAGGTAATGTCCAAACATTCCTAAGACAACGTCATTTCATTACAATATGCATGAACTCCAAATGGTTCAAGAACAGCTTTCAATTTACTTTGGGTATGCTGTTGAGGCGTTTTCAGGCAAATTTAACTCTATAGACTGACATGTATCCTACACACGTAGGGCTCAGAATCGAGTCATCGAGTTACGGTTGTCAGAGAAAGGATGTAACGTTTTTATACTGAATATAATACTGGTCCTTAGCATTCCTTGCGTGCACAAAGGAGAAACCCCAAAATGAACTATAGGTAACTAGGCTTATGTAAACACAAAGACCCTTTTCTTGGTACCCTGGGGAAGGGTGAGCATTTGTTACTGACTTTGTGTTGCTGAAGACAAGAAGATGTTGGGCATTTGTTTGTTTAAAGGAGATACAGTTTGACAGGGCTAGATGGAGACGCAAGGTCTGGGGCCGGTTGCACAAAGCACCTTAAGTTAAGATTTTCCTTAAGGTCAGAGTTAAGGTTTCCTCAAAATATAATCAGTTGCACAAAGCACCCTTAAGTATTTTCCTTAAGGTTTCCTTAAATGTTCCCTAAAGTATTTAAGGTTTTTCCTTATCTTGGTATACTTAGCTAAGGATTCCCTTAAAGTTTGTTAAGCGTTGCAAGAAAGACCTTAGCAAACAAAGTAAGGAAGACAACTTAAGGTACCTCTGACTTATTCTTGACCGTAATATGGCTGCGTTTATGGAGATAAATTAACCCATCCCACACCTATGGCACTCTGTAAAGCTACTGTGCTGCAGTCTGAAGGACTTAAATGTATGTGTCTATTCCAATATTTAATGATAGTATTCAATGACACAAATCTGTGTTGTAGAAAGAGTGGTCTGGAGTCGCAGAGGTCCGATAATATCAGCTTTAATGCAGCAGTTGGAAATCAACAGTACAGAGCTCTGGGGTTGTCTACGTTTCCCTACCCGCAACAGAGTTTTGGGCTGGTTCACGAAGTCCAACTGGCTATCTGTCCCTGCCCCAGCATATATTATACAGTGCAATTGAAACAGAAATATCAAAAAAGGGTTGAGCTTGTTCTCTCGTGTATCATGGAGTTTGTTCTTCCCCACGCATCCCACCTGCTCGGGTGCTGTCTTAGCCCAGTTTCAAGGTTGCTTCTGAAATGGAGAGATAACGACACAAAATACAGCCTGTTTCCCACACCCTGTGTGAGACACAATGTTTAAGCCGGAGCACACTTCTAAGTTCATAAGACATCAATTTAATAAGCACAATACATAACTTTAATACATGCATCCTTTATAAAGTCGTGCGAGCATTGTTCCTGTTGCTATATTCACTAGGGCACAGTGCATGTGATGCAGCTAATGATAACAGTTCTAGAATTGAATTGTCATGTATTATAAAGTCTAAACATGAATACTATTTATGCGTTGGCTACTGCTGTAAATAAAGTAGCTATAATTTAAATATAACATAGCCTAGACTCAAGCCGGTAAATGCAGTGTAACGTAACTGTTGATCTCATTTTGATAATTTAAGTAGGCTAACGCTCACTTTTTAAAAACGTTATAGCAACAACACCTATGACTAAAGTTGATACCACCATTTTTATTGTACTCCCTCCTGAAATTGATTATCTTTGGACATAACAGTCAAGTTATCATAGCTAGCTCTAGCATATATTTTTTTTTTCTTGAATTGACCGCTTCACCAAACTTCAAGGTTTATTTTTTATGCAATTTCGTCCTACATTCTTTGTTTTTTGTTTGCAGTTATTTGTGGATCAAATTTACGTTTTAGTATGTGCTTTCTTTTTTGTATTCCTGTAGAAGCACAATATTTTCCTCTGACCAATTTGGTTTTCTTGCCTTCTTTTCGTAGGTCCATAAGCTAGCTCTAGCTACTGACTAGCTCTAGCTACAAAGGTGATGCACTAGCAATACAACTAAACAACGCGGTCTCCGTGGAAACGGTAGAATTTTACTGCTGTGAAATCACGTTCAATGTAGTAAATCTTTAACGTTTCACCTTACCTAAGGAAACCATTTAAGGGATTCTGTGCAACCCCCTTAAGTAAATCCCTTAGCTAAGGAGAAATTTACCCTTAAGTGTCATAAAAAAAACAGGTGTTTTGTGCAACCGGCCCCTGGTGATCATTTGCTTGTCACCTATGTGGATGAGCTTTTACGACACCAAGGGGCCTGTACTACGAATCAAGATTTGGCGTTAGCGAGGTAACTTCAGGTCCAAACCAGGGTTTTCTGTACTACGACGGTGGATCACTTTTTACCGGGGTAGATCGCCATGGTAACACATGCTGAACGGCTAACCTGGTCGGGAGCAGGTTAAGTTGGAGATCAGAGATCAACCGGTATTAAAGCCCCGCCCACTAACTCATTCTTGAGGACAATGTTACCGTCACCGTTCATATAAGATACTGTGGAGTTTGATGCGCGGATAGAGTTGCACTCAGAAGAGCCAGGGGTCTCATTTATAAAACTGTGCATAGGATTCTTACTAAAAGTGTACGTACGCCCAAAGCCTAAAATGGCGTATGCACACAAAAATTCAGATTTATAAAACCGTGCGTTGTACCCTGCCCTGAACACGCCAATTTTTTACCATAAATAGTAAATGCAAAGCACCTCATGAATGCTAATCTAGTATCTCATCATGACCCTGGCATGCGATTGTTCTTCACGGTGAATCATGGCGCATGACAACTTCTCATACACTGTTAGCCTATTGGTGGAGCCCGAAAACTCCAAAAATTTGGTGGCTTGTAGATCACCAATTTAAAAGAACTGTGCAGTGGCGTCAACTGTGCCAGTGATACCGCGAGTCGAGATACAATTTGAAAACAAAAGCGCTTTGTTATGAACAGTAGATTCAAGTTTGGACTGATAACGAGGACGTAGAGTGTAGCGGTTCACGGGAGCTTAACGACTGTATTTCCAGTTTTGACACGAGGATATTTGCACAGTATATACATATATTTAGTTATACACTGTGTTCTGCAGTTATCTAAAGGTAGCATATGTGATGTTATCCTGTATTCCATGCAGTCGGGGAATCTCCCCCTCCTGCACCCCCGTAGTGGACAATCTGATGGTAAGAAGTGCTGAATTTTGATTTAATATTTGAGTTGGATTGTACAAGGTTTTTATGGAACAATTATCACTCAGTACAAGCGCAATTAACACTGCTGGATGTAATCTTCATGATAATCATGAAATTGAATGAAAAAACGTGAATGAGGAAAACCAAATATATAAATATTACGAGTAATGTTCTTCCCACATTCAATTTCTGCAGTCTGACTACAGTACGGTCATCTGCGTCACCAATTCCAACTGTTTCCAAAATGTGCGTAGGCCTACGGGAGGGTCAGAGTTTGCGTGGAGGACCGCACATTCACCCGTCAAGTTTGTTTTTTATAAATCACAACCTTTGCGTGGAAAGTGGCCTTCGCACATTTTCAGCCCCGTTTTGTGTGTACGCAAGCTTTATAAATGAGACCCCAGAACATTTAGAGACCGACAAAACCCTTTCGCATTCCCTCATGAGTATCTTTATGAAAGATATAGATTCTCAGCTGAAGGAATAACGTATCTTTGCCAGCTTCTTGAGCCGTATGTTGCCAATGCGACACATCAAAGCCATGCACTCACAGTCCCACAGACTATATATAGTGTTTTGTTATTTCGCTACCTACTTTTATAGTGTGGGTGATAAGGAGAACCTGAGCAAGAACACGGTCTGCCGCGCATGGGCGGATCTACAAGGGGGGGGCAGCTGCCCCCCCACTCTAGAGCCTTGCCCCCCCAGCTACCCCCCTAACTTTGGTGATCCAAAAACTGTACTTGTAAAAACAAACTATGTCCACAAGCTTCTCAAAACATTGAACTGAACAATACATTTACCGAAAGTGAACAATTAAATGTTGTATTTTAAACATATTCTTAGCCCCCTGCCCCTCAAATAGCTACGTCCCTGCATCAAACGTGCAGAGCTGGCTCGCTCTCAGCGGTGGGGTGGCACTGCAGCCCGGCAAAGACTGGATTAACTGAGCTGTCTCCGAGCCTCTGAAGTTGAAATCAGTTACCCCAGGTGAAGTTTAAACACATGTTTAACTTAAAAACAAAATTAATGTTGGTAATGTTGGTATTATTGGTAATTAAGTTAATGTATGCTAAAGACGATTCAGCATCAGCAAAAACAGCAAGTCTATTACGTTAGCCAAAAGTCAAATCGCTTAATTTGCAAGAGCAAAAAGCCTTTGATTAGTTTAGATTTGAGTAAAGACAAGAACAGTTTAATATAACATTTACATTTATTCATTTAGCAGACGCATTTATCCAAAGCGACTTCCAAGAGAGAGCTTTACAAAGTGCATAGGTCACTGATAATACAAAATATAAACTCTTGTTTGTATCCATAACGTTTACTGATGGTCGCTGTTTTGCCGACCTTGCATTACAACACACAATAATACAGTGCCAGTTGGGAGATCGATCATTTATATGATTAAGCAGCCCTATAAAATCCACTTAATCTCACATCCTTGTGAAATGTTAGCTGCAAAGCATAATAACTGACGCCTTAAGCTTTCCTAAAAAAGATGGGTGATCATGGGTCATTTGTGGACTGTAATGATACGTTTTTAATTAGGCTATAATAAGTAGGCCTACTTGAGTATTGTCTGCTGTTTTATACTTGGAGTCCACTGCATCTTGGACACAAATATTGTACTTTGAATTTTCATTTTTTCATTTGTAAGGCTGAGGTACCACCTCAGCGACCTCAGCCCCAGAGATAGAAGGGCCCACCCAATGTCCTCAGACTCTGCCTCCACGTCGGAAAGCGTGTTGGTGGAATTAAGGAGGTCTTCGAAGTATTCCTTCCACCGATCCAGGACATCCCCCGTCGAGGTCAGCAGCGCACCATCCCCACCGTATACAGAGTTGACAGAGCACTGCTTCCCCCTCCTGAGCCGCCGGATGGTGGTCCAGAACCTTTTTGAAGCCGTTCGGAAGTAATTCTCCATGGCCTCGCCGAACTCCTCCCATGCCCGGGTTTTTGCCTCCCCGACTGCCAAAGCCTCGTTCCGCTTGGCCTGCCGGTACACATCAGCTGCCTCTGGAGTCCTACCAGCCAATAAAGTCCGATAGGCCTCCTTCTTCAGCTTGACAGCATCCCTCACCTCCGGAGTCCACCACTGGGTCCGAGGGTTACCGCCGCGACATGCACCGACCGCCTTGCGGCCGCAGCTCCGGTCAGCCGCTTCAACAATGGAGGCCCGGAACATGGCCCATTCGGACTCAATGTCCCCGGCCCCCCCCGAGACATGATCGAAGCTCTCCCGGAGGTGGGAGTTGAAGCTCCTTCTGACAGAGGGTTCCGCCAGCCGTTCCCAGCAGACCCTCACATTACGTTTGGGCCTGCCAGGCCTGACCGGCGTCCTCCCCCACCATCGAAGCCAACTCACCACCAGGTGGTGATCAGTTGACAGCTCCGCCCCTCTCCTCACCCGAGTGTCCAAGACATGCGGCCCCAAGTCCGATGACACGACTACAAAGTCGATCATCGAACTGAGACCTCGGGTGTCCTGGTGCCAGGTGCACATATGGACACCCTTATGCTTGAACATGGTGTTCGTTATGGACAAGTCGTGTCTAGCACAGAAGTCCAACAACAAAACACCACTCAGGTTCAGATCGGGGGGGCCGTTCCTCCCAATCACGCCCCTCCAGGTCTCACTGTCATTGCCCACATGAGCATTGAAGTCCCCCAGGAGGACGAGGGAATCCCCGGGAGGAGCGCTTTCCAGCACCCCCCCAGAGACTCCAAAAAGGGTGGGTACACTGAGCTGCCGTTTGGTGCATAAGCACAAACGACAGTGAGGACCCGTCCCCCCACTCGAAGGCGGAGGGAGGCTACACTCTCGTCTACCGGGGTGAACCCCAATGTACAGGCGCCGAACCGAGGGGAAACCAGTATTCCCACCCCAGCTCGACGCCTCTCACCAAGGGCAACTCCAGAGTGGACGAGAGTCCAGCCCCTCTCAAGGAGACTGGTTCCGGAGCCTATGCTGTGCGTCGAGGCAAGGCCGACTATATCTAGCCGGAAACTCTCTACCTCGCGCACCAGCTCAGGTTCCTTTCCCGCCAGCGAGGTGACGTTCCACGTCCCTAAAGCTAGCTTCTGCAGCCGAGGATCGGACCGCCAAGGCCCCCGCCTTCGGCCGCCGCCCGTCTCACACTGCACCCGACCACCCCCATGACCCCTCCTGCGGATAGTGAGCCCACTGGAAGAGGGTCCCACGTTGTCTCTTCTGGCTGTGCCCGACCAGGCCCCATGGGAAAAGGCCCGGACCACCAGGCGCTCGCCATCGAACCCCACCCCCGGGCCTGGCTCCAGGGGGGGGGCCCCGGTGACCCGCTTCCGGGCAGGGGCAACTGAGAACCATTGTTGTGTTTCTTCATGGTTGGTTTTTTGAGCCACGCTTTGTCTGGTCTTTCACCTGGAACCTGTTTGCCTTGGGTGACCCTACCAGGGGCATGAAGCCCCCGACAACATAGCTTCCAGGATCACTAGGACACGCAAACCCCTCCACCGCGGTAAGGTGGTGACTCAAGGAGGGATCTCCTGATCCCGAACATTATTAACTCTGACACATAAATACAATCTACTCTTTTTAATAGCAAGCTTACATGAGAACATACTAACTAGTATCCAATGACTAGTGAATAATGTAAGCACACAGGAAATCGCAATTTCTTCCACAGTAAGATGAAGATGATGCAGATAATAAAATGGACGGGAAAAAGATGCAGGAGGAACTGAAAAAGCCAGGTAAAAAAAGAAAGATCTGTCACTTCATAAATCTAGGTTCCTACAAGGGTGGGAAAAATGTTTTCTCAAAAGCCCCGAATCTTTCAGGTAAACATTTTGGTTATAGTTTCCAGAAATATAACAATATGAGTCCAACGTAATGTTCATATTACATAAAGCTAAAAAAAACTATTTTGCACTGAAATTAATGCAAAAAATTACTGTGATGTTCTGATTTCAAATAGCATCAACAGCACATAGGTCCTAGGTTTGGGTTAAGCCCCGAATGTTCAACATATGGCTCGGCCCCTGGTGGGGGTGGGCTGGTTTGGGCCATTACACTCCCATGCTGAAAATGTGTCTTGTTTTTGTTTTGTTAAAGCCATTCACATATAGGGATTCCCACGTACCGTTTACCCATGCCACCTTGCCAAGACCTCTTGCTCCCCCTTTGCCACCCCATATAAAATGTGGTAGATCCGCCACTGCTGCCGCACAATTTGCAAAGGATTTTCTTCAATGGCTGTTGCCACCATAATCTGATTAATGGAGTGATGAAAAAGAGATATCCAAAGTGCCCTTTGTAAAAAACTTTGGACTCTAATATGTTGACAAAATGAAACAAGGATTTACATTCCGTCTTCATGCAATGTTCTGATTTCCGTTATGGAAATGTATGCAATATATATCATATTTTACAACTTAATGCATAATTTGCTCATTTAAACATACATTTACAGGATACTAGTAATGAAAACAATACTTGACCTAATATAAGTTATCAACTGGGGAAGTTTCATGTCGAGGTCTAGGTCATGTTGATATGTTATCCCTATTCACTGGGGTCTCTCCCCTTAACCCATTCTGTTGTCCTTGGGTTGCTTTAAGCCTTTTTCTAATCATTTCCATATCAAAAATGTGTGTTTCCAACCAAAACATTTCAAACCAAAAAGAACAATGTGTATGGTACCGTACAATATTCTTCTCTAGTTAAATAAATGATAATTTCACAACTTTCATTGAATTTGGATGTTTCATTCACTTTTATATCATTTTTCAAAAAGAATAAATAGGACATTGAAAGAAAGAAATGGTGAAAACCATAGATATATAAAGTCTAGATGTCTCGTCCGCGTTGCCAGCCATCGGAGTAGCAAGATGGCCGCCATATGCGGAAGTTCTAGACTCCGCTGTCAGACATCTAGCCTTTATACATGTCTATGGTGAAAATCCACACAAGACTCAAAATGCACAACAAAAAAGCCATAAAAGGTATAAAAAGACCAAAACATAGAAAAAAGTGTAACAAATACATCCTTATGTGATCTCCCTTCCCTAGGAACACAGAAAAGCCAGCCTTGTTTTTTTTTATTACAAGCCCTTATACTTTAGGGCTGTGTCTACTACCGCGCACTTTATGAAGTACACTGCAATACAGTGCCCTGCAAAACAGTGCACATACATATTCAGTGCACTCCGTCGCTGATAAGTGCTGTCTAAAATGGAACACTTACGTTAAACACAAGTGACGGACGCAAATATGCGCGCCACACCCGCAAAACCTGCCAAAATGAACGCGCTTCTCCACTCAAGTTGAAAAAGCTGCCGAAAGGGCTCCTCCTTTTCCGCTACGTAGCCAAGATGGCGCCCGTTTAGGGCGAGTAGTGTCCATCGTTGTACACTGTTTTTTTGGACCGTTTGCAGTGCGCCATCCGGGTACTTTCAGTGCACTGAATTATTCTGGTTTTGTGAGTGAAGCGCCTTAAAGGAAGTCTAATTAATCGCTAACGCTACAATAATGCTTTACACATCCGCCGGTCAAAAACTGATACTTAATTCAATTACAAGTTAATATATATATATATTTCTATAATGCAGCTACGGTCTGACATCTAATGAATCCGCGCACTTAAGAATCTATCTGCGCGTTCTACTGCTCGTGCCGTGTATGTAGCCCTCCGGCGCCAATCGGGTCCTCGCGATTATATCAACCTTAACTTTCTTAACTTATTCGAATTTAAATCAGTTAGCTGACATTGGCATTTAAAGTGGAGTTCAGTGACAATGTTTCTTAATGCACCGAAACCTGGGCAAACACCAGGTAAGTTCCCCATCCCTCCACCAAAATTAAACACTAATTAACCTAATGCTAAAAATGCCTACAAGGCGAAAAGAGTGAGGTGATTCGTCCCGACCTGGCCAGAAAAGTTTTTGGCTTTATAGAAATTGTTTGGCTTTATAGACGTTGGATGGGACCGGGAAACTCGCTGTTGGCCGTCATGGAGACTGGATTCCGGTTGACGACCTGGTCCAGCGTTGGCAGACCGACGACCAGGCGGGTCCTGACCGCTCAAACCCCCCACACCACAGGGAATGTGTGGGGGGGGACACAGAGAGAGGAGAGCAGGGATTAGAGAATGCCAGGAGCAGCTAACAGTTACAGTCATAATAGAATGAGATTCCCAGCGGTCAAGTGTGGACTAGTGCAGCAACTTAACAGAGCTAAAAGGGTCTTTGATGCTAGCCTGGCTGTGCCCTCCTACGTACATCCGCTCAGTTTGGATTTTGCTTCTGTACTAGGTCTGGGAGTTTGACTTTGAAGTCGGTTTTCAGAAACACATTTTTTGTAGGTCCAATCAGCGAACAGAGGGAGTGGCTGAGAACGATTACGTTAATGTTGTGCACTAGTTTGAGTAGTTCAGTAATGGCGGCGGAGAAAGATGCGAGCGAAGCTATTCTGCGGTTGTGGCAACGCTGCTAAATATCCATAGGTTAAAGTCGGAGCAAGAACATTCCTTGCTGAGTTTTGTTGGTGGCCATGATGTTGTGGCCCTCCTCCCCACGGGGTTCGGGAAGTTTGATTTTCAAGCTACGGCAGCTAGCTCTGAAGGAGTTGGCTAAGGAGAACGCTTGCGATTGGTTATGGCAAATCAGAGTGGCTCTGGGCAGATCCAATAGTTTTAAACTTCAACAGAGGACCCGCCTTCAAGGAAGTTAACGTTTGTCAATGGAGCGATCCCAGACCCTCTGTACAAATGAAATGTACGAGGGTCTGGTTAGGACCAGGCTAATTTGATGCAGCCCCACACACCAAGACAGCGACAGCCCCCCTCGGTTGGAACATGAAATCTGTTCCAGGGGAAAGAACTCTAAAATAGGTTATACTTATACGAATAAGGATGAAAACAACCAGTCCCCCTTTGTCTTCAACTAGTAATAAAAACTATAACAGTAACAATATACAGCAACGGAACTATAATAGTAACAATATACAGTAACAGGTTTACTTTATTTGTAACACCTAGATGGGCAATGTGAACATAAGCTATAATTACAATTTAAAGGTTACATGTGATACACACATAGGCAAGCGCACACCCCAGGTTTACATAGAAAGTACACACATACTTACCTTTAACAACTAATTGAGACAGGTAATTTGTTCCAGAGAAAAGGTGCTCTTTATGAGAACGCCCTACCTCCAGCAGTTTTTTTTCTTAATTTTGGGTATTACCAGATAGCTGGCATCTTGAGATCTTAGAGTCCTTGCTCTGGCTTGGATAGGGAGCCAGTGTAAAGAGATAAGAGTAGATGTTATATGATCAAACTTTCTTGTTTTAGTCAATAGTCTAGCAGTAGCATTTTGCACCCGCTGGTAGGTAATTGGGAGGCCAGAGAACAACACATTGCAGTAGTCCAATCGGGACGTAACAAAAGCATGTATTCATTTTTCAGCATCATCCTTTGAGAGGAATGTTCGTATTTTGGCAATATTACGTAGATGGTAAAATGCGGTAAACTACTATTGTCCAAACACAAACTGGGTTTGGACACCCAGTTTCCGGTCTTTTTGCCACAATTTTCTTTTGCAATCGCTCGCAAAGTGTAAGTAGTATTATTTTAGGCATACCAAACAATCTACGTGTCAAATTTCATGAACGAATATGGACGTTTACATGTCTAAATCATTTAGGAAGGTTACATTGATGAGAGAAAGCCGAAAGACCACTCGGGCGACGATCTTTACTCTGAAGTGTTTCTGTATTGTCATCGTTCTGCTACTATGGGTTAGCATACAAGTGTATTTTTTGAACGCTAGCTTAACATTACTTTGTATAGCCAATGACAAAATACACCATCATGTATGAGGTGATCTGTAGTCGAGGGGAGGAATGGAGGGGGGCAAGGGACTGACATGAGAAGAATTCAACAAAACATCCAGCAGGTGGTAGTATACAGTCAAATTGAGATTTTATCGCATAGTTTGGAAATGTTGAAGCGTGATATCTCATTGTGGAGGACTTAATTACGTCGCCGGATATATTGACAGCATTGATGGTCAGTGTGGTGACCTTGGATCAAGTTAATATCCCCGGAAAAACAGCAGCGGCGAGTGTTTACTACGAAGATAAGTGCGGTCGGGTTTGGACAAGGGTAGCGCACGGCAAATTTACCGGCGCCAGTGTCTTTTTACCGGCTTTAGTAAAGGATAAGCTAATTGTAATTTTTTTTTACAATATTAATATAAGTAATATATATATAATTAATATAAGTTGCATTTTATCAGAATGTTAGCTAAAAACCGGTCGGGATTGGACACAGTGACGTTACTGCTCAACTTGCAGGGATTTCTCTGGTATTGCTGACAGGTAAGTCAACTATCATAATTTAGTTTAAACAAATGTAGTTATATAGCCTATCGATAAGCCAATGATAATGGACTATATGTGACTTGCTCTCACAGAATCAGTCACTTAAAACCCAAATTTCATTTTGAGATGTATACACCACTGGAAGGAAGTAAACGTTAGCTTTACTTCGTAGCTTACGTTAGTTTTCCAATGAACCAATAGAATTTTCCTAAACAAGAATATTAAACAAAGTGATGTCCTTCTACATGTATACAGAACGGAGTAAGTAAGTTAGGCTAATTAGAACGTTCATTTCGCCTCAGCTGACACTGGCAGTTTGTTAGCTGGCTAACTAAATCATCTCTCGCCCTCAATATTCTGTGAGAACACGTCACATGTAGTTAATATTTACCCACTAATAGGTTACATTGCAGTGGTTTGTAATATGTAACCAGTAGGCTATTCAACGTGTTGAATGAAACATTTTACGTTGCTTGGTCTATACTTATACATTCCATTTGATTATCATTTCAGATCCTCCTCTTTGTTAAAAGGAACAAGCCCTTTTAGATATGACACATTGTTGTCTAACGCTACCAGTAAGCACCACCAATTAACTGTGGCTGCAAAGTTGAGGAAACCGACTGATCCCCCTCTACCACCTGTCCTCCAAGGGGTCCAATGGTTGGAACAGTCAATGATGGTCAATAGGACTTATGTGATGCACGCAGCTTACTGTGTGGCCAATAGAGGTGTTGAAATTAATCCAATAATACATTTATCGCAATGCGGACATGGACAATGCTGAATCGATGCAGTGGCCGGCCATTAACCGATTATAACGGAATGATGTCGCTCGTTAATTTTCCGGCTGCGGCTTAAATATTCAAATGAAAAATAACATTCTCAGTAGCCTAACCCGTTTCATCTAGATCTATGTCTACTAGTCTCATCTGGGTCTCATTTACCTGACGTCATTTGTCGCTATTTGCATACGTGCCACAGCTAAATGGCTGAGGGTAGTTATGAGATTGTCCTTAAAAACGCTCCAAGCGTTTTAAAAGCGGAGATATGGAACTTCATTTAGGACTTTACCAACAGGCTGGTTGGCACGAACTGGATAAATCGCATGCAATATCCAAAGCCTGTCGCACTAAAATTAAATACGTTGGGAACACTGCCAACTTTAGGAATCACGTTAGCCGTTTCCATCCTGAGTTGCTAGCAACAGAGCCTGCCGCGGAAAATGCAAACTCTGGGCCAGCAACTCAGAGGATTGATGCAACTCTGATTTCAATACTGCTAATAATGCTGTATGCTGTGTTCAGACTTTGTTAAAAAATAAAGATTGTTTATATCTTACTATTTGTATTTTTGGATGAAAACATACTTTTTAGATCCAAAACTATGATTATTATGATTTCAATGTTAACCTTTTGCCTTTATGAAATCGTTATGAATTGTGCATGTTAGTCAGTCTTTAAGCGTGGCGTGTCATCACAGCGTTTTGTCAATAATTAATATAGAAATAAGTAATATATGTAACGGGTCCTTCTGCGTTGTGTTCTTTTCTTCAATGAAACGGCCACGAACTGAAGTTGTTTTGCTCATTTATTCCTGTGCACACACAACATGTAGTTATCCCATATGCTAGACATTAGCCTATTCTCTTCAATTCAGGAACCGTTGACTCAAGCCTCTTACAAGAATAAACCTCATGTGAAAGCACCTAAAATATTGCATAAACTCTTCACACATTAGAACAACAATAAAGGAAACAATACATAACATACACTGAATTCAAACATACCTGTGCACACACATAACATGTAGTTATCCCATATGCTAGACATTAGCCTGCTCTCTTCAATTCAGGAACCGTTGACTGAAGACTAAACGGGGTTACCTACAGACCAGAGCCATAGAAAAAGAGAGTTGCGACACGCTTTGATCTCGCCGACACGTGATCACGTGGTTCATGTAGCTCGCTGTAGTTCCAAAAAGCCCCACTGCTGTCAACTTTTTTGAATGGTTTTCAATGGAGCTGGCCAACGGAAGTCGCTTTTTTAGGCAAATGACAAATGAAACAGGCTCGGTTGAAGAAATCTGATATTCTGGCTATCTTCAGCTGACTCGTATCTACATAAGGCAGTCCTCCCTGACGTTTTTGGTGTAAAATAGAGTGAACTACAACATTGTGAACACTCACTGCCAGTGAAACGCAGGAAAAAAGCTAGAGCTTTTTTGTCACGTGGTTCCGGTAGCTTGCTGTGGTAAAAAAAAAACAACACTGCTGTCAACCTGTGTGAATGGTTTTCGGCGGGACAGACAGCAGCACCATCTCGATTCACGGATATTTTCGGTATATTAACACAATGTCAATTGGTTACTGGTGTGTTGTATCATGTATGTATGCTACTTTATTAACATGTATGTATAACATTAACTTAAAGTACATAACGCAATATTGTGAAGCAGAGCTAGAAATGGCTATGCTAGCAGTAGCCTATATTGTTCCACTTAACGTTTAACCTTCGACTGTTTTTTTTCTTCTTCATCAGCCCACTTACAATTTACCACATTAACAACACTTATGTTTGTAGTACTTGATGCAAGTTGAATCTAACCATGATCACCAGCAACTGTTCAATAGAAAAAAATTGAACAGAATTTACAAGGCAACCAACTGCAATTCAATAAAACATTTTATTGTACAATATGTCCAGTGTTCTTCCACTCCTTTTGTTTGTAGTGAGCAGGTGATCTAAATGTCTGCTTTTCACAAACCCTAGATCGCAGTAGTAGATGCATCTAGTTGAGCTAACTAGCTAGCTATTGAGTGGACCTGAAATTCCTGCCGAGCGTTGCTAGACAATATGGGACCCAAGGCTTTAATCTGCAATTCATTGTTGCTAGCTCTAATCAGATGTACTATAGGCTAATAAGAGCAGATTCTGTAAACTCTGTATGCCAAAGAACACCAATAACTACAACTAATTTGACAGACTATAAACCAACGATCTTCTGGTTATGATACACGTGCTCTCTAGCTAGCTACAGTAAAAGTGTTGCTTAGCTCTAGATACTAGACCCATAGTCTAGCGCAAACTGCATTTAGAATCTAACAAGCTATAATCTTACGATACATTTTCTCTACAGCTGGCTATATGAAATACTACTAATAACAAATGATATGTGGTGGTTGAAATATGAAAAAATTCATGATTTTCATCAATTTACTAGCTAACTTACTTCGGAGACACTGAAAATGAACGGGGTTCAACGGTGGAAAATACAATGTTTGGAACTATAGGTCGCGTGGGACACGCTTTACTTCCGCATTCCTCGATAACAATGGGAGTCTATGGAAGTGTCGCAACTCTCCTTTTCTATGGCTCTGCTACAGACTAAACCAAATCTCTTAAAGGGACAGTACACGTTAGTACTCAGTGTGTTCAATAATCAACACTTAATATATACAAGATAGAAAAGAAAGACAGAATCAAATCAGAATGTGGTTACATTTCATTAAATAAAATGCTAACAAAATAATACATTTTTTACTTCGTTACATACACCCCTCCTGAAATTCACCAATATTCTGATGCTAGAAGTGCTTCTGAAAATCTGGATAGTGGATTATACCTAACACTGGTGCTCGGACTCAAGACCAAAGTAGACCTAGTCCACCAATCAACTCAATAGGTTACCTCAGATTCAAGGTTAAAAAAAAGATAAGAGGTTGATCAAGTCTCTCAACTCCCTTAGATAAATATGATGCCTGTTACATCACACGGTTCTTGGTCCTAAATACCCATCAATAACCACTCATAAAAACTATTCAGCCATTTTCTAATGGTCAGTATGTTTCAGATCCAGACTCAAAACAAAAAAATAACAGTTAATCCCACCATTGACCTTTCAAAAGTGGCCTTTGAACCATAGACTCAACTAGTCTGTTCACAGATTTCACCAATCTACCTGTACGGGTCCTAACATGGCCATTGGTCTCAGTACATGCACCTGGTCGATCAGAAGTATGCGCATCAGTCGATGTTGAGTGTAATGTATCTGCATTTGAGGCAACTGGTGTGGGTGTGTGTACAGCACTAACTCTAGCTGGACTGACTGGGGGACTAGATTCACACACTGCTTCAGAGTCAACTGATTGAGGCACATTCAAATCACCACATGGTGAATCAAGAGACACTTCTATCAGAGCACTTGTGTCATCCTCTTGCGCTATTACCGATGTGTCTTCGTCTTCGTCATTGCCACAGTCTTCATCAGAGACATCGCTGGTCAATGACTGATCATGACCATGGGCATCCTGATCCATACTGATCTCGGGAATAGGTAGGAAATTGACCTCCAGTAGCAGATTCCGATGAACTGTTCTTGTACGTCCTGTGACATCCTTTATCTTATAGACATGAAGACTAGAATTTACCCCAATGAGTGTGTAGACCCCATCCTCCCACTTGTCTGCCAACTTTCTTTTTCCTCGCTCTCCCTTATTTGCCACTAGGACTCGATCTCCCACAAATCAGTAAGTGCCCTTGACACGTTTGTTGTATTGCTGAGCCTGATGTTTTTGCTCAGTAGAAGAATGTTTCTGTGCAATCTCCATAGCACCTTTCAAGCTAGAAAGCAGAGACTTTGCATAAGTGCCATAATCAGCTACTCCAGGGTCATTCAAGACTGGTTTGAACATGATATCCGCCGGCAATCAAGGGACACGCCCAAACATCAGAAAGAAAGGAGCGTAACCTGTAGTTTCATGGACAGTAGCATTGTATGCAAATGTAAGTGTCTGAATTTGCTGGGGCCACTGATGTTTTGCTTTGAGGGGCAAAGTACGCAAGTACATACTACCCAAGGTGCGATTGAATCGCTCAGTGGCACAATTTCCCATTGGGTGGTAAGCTGTTGTGCGGGATTTTGCAACACCGGCCAGGCCGAGAAGCTCTGCTATCAGATTGCTCTGGAAATTTGTGCCCTGATCAGAATGTATTCTTTCTGGGAAGCCATAAACACAAAATACATTGTCCCACAGTTTCTTGGCAACTTGTTTGGCTGTCTGATTAGCACAGGGGAAAGCGTGAGCTAGTTTCGTGAAATGGTCTGTTATTACTAGAACGTCCACTGAACGCTGTTTACTATCCTCTGCTGACCAGAAGTCCATACATACCAGTTCCATCGGAAATTAGCTTCTGATACTTTCTAAAGGGGCACGAGCAGCAGGGTCTGGTGACTTTGCGACAACACATCTATGGCAACATTGAACATATCCCCTTATGTCATTCTCCATATTAGGCCAATAGAAGCGCTGTCTTGTGAGTGACATAGTTCGATCCTGTCCCTGATGACCTGCAAGATCATGAAGGCCTGCTAACGCTCTGTCCTTTAGACTTTCAGGTAGCACATATTGAAATTTCTTCTGTTTGGACACAGGATCTTTTGATACCCTGTATAAGACATTGTCCTCCAGTTTGTTCAACTGCTTGAACAGCCTAAGGACTTTCGAATGAGCACCATGTCTTTCTCGTCTACTTGGGCGCCTCCTAGCAGTGACAAAGGGCAGTACTTTAGAAATGTACATGTCTTGCTCCTGGTTTAGTTGGAGCTCCAGGGCAGAGAACATGGATGATGTGTGTTGACTGCTTGTGAGCTGTTGCAGGTGTTGAGTTATGCACATTGCTAGGGTCTCTGCTGCATCAGTCCAGTCACAGTGGGCCTGACAAAGAGCTTTCATTTCAGCTGCGCCACATACGAGTTTAGACGAGTGATGACTGATTGACTTGAGGATCTAAGTCTGAGAACTGATCCTAAAAGCATCCTGTATGGACTCCTCACCCACTTCATCAGCCTCCTGACTGAGAATCACATATGGCTCCTCTAACAATCTCTGACTAATGGGCGTGGCAAAAACATCTCTGCTCAAAGCATCAGCCACCACATTTATTTTGCCAGGAAGATGTTTGAGGTCAAAGGAGTAAGAGGCAAGCTTGGACACCCATCGGAGTTCACATGCATCCAGTTTGGGCTTTGTGAGGAGGGAGGTAAGCGGATTATTGTCCGTCCAGATAGTGAAGCTATGGCCCTTAAACCAGTGGCTAAACTTCTCACACACACTCCATTTCAGGACCAAGAACTCCTCAAGTGATTTAAGAGAACTACAGCTCTGAATGAATTTGTCTGACACGCCCCCGAGCGTGGTGCACTGTGGGAAGGCCGGCGGTGCTGAGCGGTTAAAAAGTCTGCAGTGTGAACGCACCGTAAGGCACTTGTGAAAGGACTGCTCCCAGTCCATCCAATGAAGCGTCAGTTGATAGGATGAATGGCTGCTCAAAATCTGGGTGAGCAAGGACAGCACACTCAAGCAGCATGGCTTTCAGCTTATCCAAAGCATTGTTACATTCCTCTGTCCAATCTGCAGAAGTAAGCTTACGAAACACACCCTGAAACGTACTTTCTTTAGCTAAGTGGCCTTTCCTTTTCTGCAAATAAGGGCTTTGCTATAGCAGAGCAATTAGGGATGAAATGTTGGTAGTAAAATACCATGCCGAGGAAGGACTTTATTTTGCGCACAGAGGGTGTTCGCTCATCTTGCTCCATAAGGTTTTGTATCTTCATGTTGGAAATGACCTCTACCTTTGCTGGGTCCACAGATACACCTTCCCCATTAATGATATGCCCTAAGAACTTCACTTCCTTTTGCAAAAAGTGGCATTTTTTTAGAGCCAGTTTCAAGTTATTCCCCCTCAGCCTCTCAAACACTGTGCGCAGTCTGGACAAGGCCTCACTCTCTGATGGTGCATATACTAAAAGATCGTCAAGATAGCACAGCAACTTACTGAAATTCATATCCCCAAAAATCCCCATCATCATCCTCATAAAGGACGCTGGACTATTACACAACCCTTAAGGCATTCGGTTAAATTCATGCAATCCAAGTGGTGTTGTAAATGCTGTGTATTTCTTGTCATCTTCATGCATTGGGATGTTATAAAACCCTGAGGTGAGGTCCATTGTACTAAAGAAGCAGTTGCCACCAAGAGCAGCCAGACAATTTGATTGATGTGGCAGAGGGTGAGCATCCTTCACTGTTCGTGCATTCAGCCATCTGAAATCAATGCATATTCGTAGGTTGCCATCCTTTTTCCACACCATTACCAAGGGTGAAGCATATTCACTTGTGGACTTCTGAATAATCACTTTTTCCTCCATATCAGTGAGCACTTGCCTCAGCTTCTGATAATAGGCAGGGGGCACCTTCCTGTATGGTAAGCTAAATGGACGGTCGTCGCTCAGGCGAATGCGGTGAGTGTACTCCCTTACTTCACCACAGTCCAGTGGATGTTTGGAGAAAATGTCCTGGAACTCAGTAGGTAGCTGGGTAAGCTCATTCTTACATGATTCACTAATGTGTGCTGGATCAATCTTGATATCAGCCAAGCCAAGGTCTGCCAAGCTAGCAGTAGGCGGGGTACTAGGACATAGACTGTGAGAAGTACCTGACTGTTTCTCCGAAGCGACATGGAGGCCTTGAAAGACATCGAAATCCTCTAATGCCATGCATGGATACACATCAGCCATCTTGCAATTTCTCCTCAGTGTGATGGGTTTTTCTGACGGATTCACCACAGTCATGGGCACCCATCTATCTCCCCATAGGGGTGTGACAAGACGGCCAACGAGAACACCTCGTGGCTGAACTTTGGACCCAGTTGGTTCCACCACAACCGTACTGCCAGGTGACATCGGCACATTGGGAGGAAGTCTGCCCCAGACAAGGTGTTCATGCCTGATGTGAGTGAGTTTAACCGTTCCAATCTTGTCAGGGGTGTCACTCCCTTTCCATTGGTCAACAATGGTGAACATTGACAAGAAATGGTCAACTTCTGGGTTGGATCGATGGTTGTATCTGGACAAAATATCCCAGTATCTGCTGTCACCTTTTAGAATGTGCATTAGGTGTTTGATGACATTTGTACCTATTATGAGGTAATCTGACTGTGACGGGACAACTAAGGTAGGTACTATACAACATGAGCCATGGAGCTGGATCTTTAACTCATAAAACCCTTCTGGTTGAGTATGCTGACCCCCACATCCTATTAACACAATGTTCTCCTCGGGATACTGCTTTTCAGGCAAGACACCAGCACAATTGAGCTTCTCCACTGCAGGTCCACTGATGGTGCACGTCATGGAGCCTGAATCTAGCATGCCTTTAAGCTGGACTTGGTGATTGATAGTGACAGGAACATAGAAAAGATCACTGAAAGCTTGGACCTTCTGGCTGGATTGAATGATGACCTTTGACCCCTTAGGTGCATAAGCACAGCCCTTTTCAAACAAACTAATTAAATCAGGATCGTGACAGAGGGATTCAATCGTTTTACCCACACCAACCCCTTCCAGGTGTGGGCTCTCTAGTTTAACTCCTGGGTCTGTCCCTCTACGTTGCCAGTAGACTGAAAGTGTTGCTGGCTAGGGCGCTTGGTACAATCTTTCTTCCAATGGCCAGGGACTAGGCACTTCAGACATCGATTCTCTCGTCTACAGTGAAACACTGTAGAATGATCAAATTTGCCACAGACTCTACATGCCTTGTGAAAAGCTGGAGACGCTAAAGCTTGGCTATTAAGGTTGAGAGGCACCTGGCTTTGCTGCGTCACTAGCTTGTCTAGCAGTCCCACCAGACTCTTCATGTAATCATTGCCAGTACTATCTGTAGAAGACACCGGAGACTGCATAGGGGGTGCAGAGGTGTTCGGGTCAGACCTGCTGTTGGCAAAAGGCGCATGACACTGTGAGTGGACTTTGCATGTCACTGTGTTTGACTGATGTGGCGTAACTGAAGCACGACTTTTCCTGTCCTGCATGTGCTCATCAAGCCGCTCCTAAACTTCACTAGCTAGCCATTTTCCTGCAGACTTGAACTTGAAAATACTTGCGAGTGACTGATCTGGACAGTGCTTAATGGACATCATGCTGACCTCATGGTCTGGGTCTTCAATGCTACGGCCTTGTCTTTTCAAGCATTCTCCTGTAACATCCATCGTCTTATTAAGCCTAATCCAATTCTCCTTTGCCTCCTCGCCAGGCTTGGGAAATGTATTGTAAAAATCAGCCAGGGGCATGTTACAGTATGTGTGCACACTAAAATGCACTAAAATCCATCTCCCATGATCTGTCAATCACCCTGGGATCTGCGACGGTTACCCCTTCATCCTCTGCCAGGAACCTTGGGGTTACCATGGATGACGAGCTCTCCCTCACGGCCCACATTGCCGCAGTCTCCCGGTCTTGTAGATTCACCCTCTACAACATCCGGAAGATCAGGAGATACCTGTCTGAGCACTCCACCCAGCTGCTAGTCCAAGCACTGGTCCTCTCCAAATTGGACTACTGCAACTCGCTGCTCGCTGGTCTCCCAGCATGTGCAACCCGCCCTCTTCAGAGGATTCAGAACGCAGCGGCCCACCTGGTCTACAACCTACCCAGGCGCTCCCATGTTACCCCGCTCCTCATCTCTCTCCGCTGGCTACCCATCAACGCCCGTATCAGATTCAAGACCCTGGTACTGACCTTCCGAGCAGTGAACGGGACTGCACACGACTACATCAAGTCTCTCCTGCAACCTTACACCCCCACCCGTCACCTACGGTCTTCCTCAGACAACCGCCTGGTGGTCCCATTGCTCAAGACTGCCAGGTCCCAACACAAGCTCTTCTCCTGCCTGGCCCCCCAATGGTGGAACCAGCTCCCCACCTCCATCAGGGACACCGACTGTCTCCCCACCTTCAAGAAAAGGCTCAAGACACACTTGTTCCGGGAGTACAACGGCACTTGGGAATGCTTGGCTAGACCTGTTGCTAGTTTCCTCCAGGATCACAATGACTCTTATTGAGTGACTTGTTGCTCTTGTAGGTTAGTTATAACGAAGTTAAGTCTTGTACTCACTGTGAAATATTGCTCTTGTAGGTTAGTTATAACAAAGGTAAGTCTTGTACTCACTGTGAAATATTTAACTATTGATTGTTCTTCCACAGGTACAGTCCTGCACTTTTTGTGGTTCATGTTGTTTAATTTGTAAACTTGTATAACTGCATGCTCTTATGGGTCTTCCCTTTTGGCACTTGTTTAGTTTTCCACAATGTATGCTTCATGTTTTGGCTGCTTGCAATGTTTGGGACTACCTCGTTGTTATGATCAGTGACCTATGCTCTTTTGTAAAGCTCTCTCTTGGAAGTCGCTTTGGATAAAAGCGTCTGCTAAATGCATAAATGTAAATGTAAAATGCTGTTTCAAGATGTCAAAAATCACCTGAGGATTTTGAGTGTGGTCAACTCTTGTGTTGCGCAGCTTTACCTTCACCACATCTCCCGCTTTGCCCATAAGCTTAGCCAGGATTTCTTGTGAATGTTCATTGACTGGAATGGCTCGCTTCTTTGAATACATTTCCATGAGTCTCCCATTCATGTACTGTGAACTTGTCTGACTCATCGCCTCGGAATATAGGCGGCTCTTTTGCATCTGAACGCATGACTAATTTGACATTAGACAGATGCACTTCTGAAGGCTGTTCAGGATTCTGCATGCTGTGTGAGCCCCTATCAGGTTGCAGCTGAGCAACAATGGACTGGCCTAACTTTTCAGCTAGCTGTGTGATAATTGCGCCTAAGTCTGTGTCCTGGTCAACTTGTCTTGGCATAGTGCGCTCTACATAACGTGTTGAGGTAAGTATTGGTTCAGCTAATGGTCTCATGCTTGGCCCTGGTGTACCAACATTGAAAGGATAATTTGGATATCCCCTTCCCACACCGATCTTGCCGATGTATTTGACGCATCGTGATGCATCAAGTAATCGAATCGCTGACATGATAATCGAATCGGGAGATCAGTGTCGATTCACACCTGTAGTGGCCAAAGCAGAGCCACCGTTTTCAGAGTTTGCAGGGCTTGTTGGCCTCATCCACAGGACTGGAGGCCAGCTTCCTAACTGCTAAGTCTGAGAAGGCGTGTGCTCGGTATGATTGTACAACAAATGTTCATATTATATGCAAATTATCATCAGTTTATTGCTTTTGTTGTTGGTTCTGTACAACTGACAATAAATACTGTAACTATTTTATTTAATGTTTTTGTTTTTAACCAGATTCATAGTGGAAAATATGAAATGGAGAGGGAGAAGCTGATGGAAAAGCTTAATCAAGCTAAGTATTTCTCTGTGTTGAGTGACGCGGCAACAGACTCTGACACACTAGAAAATGAACTTGTGTATGTCTGCTTTGTGGCAAAGGAGGGACCAGTAAATATTAACCTTAACATCCAGGACATAGAGCATGCAAGGGCAGCTGGAGTATTTACCTTATTCTGGAAGTCACGATGGGCGCGGCCATCTGCGTATTCTCATTTCTGGTTTAGATACTTTCTACTTTATAACGGTGGTAAAAGAGAAAGTCTTAAACAGGCTCTGGTACTAATTTATGGCTAATACAGATGCCCAGTGTCAACTGCAGTTTGTGGCTGCCACAAACAGGTGGAGAAAACGGAATCAAACCCTGTATTATCTTTGTTTTGACCATGGAAAGAAGATGTCCGAGTGTTGTGGGCCGACATACTTTGCATCGACTTCCAACCAAAGTTGAGGATCTGCGTCCCTGGCTGAAGGCGCTGAATAAAAAAAACACAGAAGTGTCCTTTTGTCTGCTCGTATCACTAAAGGGTGTAATAAGAGATAAACTAGTTATATTTAGGGTTCCTCCGGTAGGAGGAAACCTATTGTTTTTGTTAGTTTTCTTATTATTATTAGGGTTCCTCCGGTAGGAGGAAACCTATTGTTTTTGTTAGTATTCTTATTCTTATATTTGTCTGCTAAATGGCCCAATAGCTCAAAAGTCCTGGACCCGATTTTTTCCAATTTGGCCCAATGATACAACAGGTCACTCATTACTCCCAGACGGCTAGTGGCCCATGTGCGCCCATAGGTGGCGCTATAAAACACGCCCAAAGTCTACGTGATTTCTCCAGCACCCCATTACTCCACAATGCCTGAAAATTGGTATACATGCCTTATTTCTCATGGGGAACCAAAAAGCCTCAAGGACCCATATTGTCAGACTTTTCTTGTACTGTCCAAATTTGGTACAACCTTCAAAACCCTTCTACTCATAAACCATAGACCCAATCAACTTGAAATGTGTTACAGATGTGTAGAATACATGTCTTTACATAGGGTGACATGGAATAAGAAATGTAATACAAAATGGCTGAAAGAAGTGTATTTATGTAAATTTACAAATAGCCTCAATATTTTTTTTGTTAATAAATCTAATATAATTTTGACTGACTGTTTTTCAAACCTAATAGGGTTCAAGACGACATCAATCTCTAGTACCATAAACAATTTAACCTTGGTATGTCAATATATGATTGAATTCAATTGAATTGCTCCACAGTGCGCGCGCTGCAAATTCTCACAGACTCATCCTGCCCCTTGACACTAGGGTGACCACCTGTCCCGCTTTGCGTTGTGTCGCACAGCATTTTCACCCAATTGACCAGTTTAGAGCTAAATACTATTGCCAGAGCCTGGAATCGAGCCAAATGTTTGGAGTGACTTTGCATGGCCGGGTCTCCATCAGTTCAACACATTTGGATTCAAGTTAAAGTAATGCCACTGCATTTCACAGTCAAAACTGTAGTTTATGTCAAGTGTAGATGTAAAAAGCTTCATTTTTCACAACTTACATGGATCCTTTCTTCACTTTTACAGGTCTGGAGGGTCATGCAGAGGCCTCCTCAACAGAGGATGCTGAGAGAAAAACTGATCCCTTGCTGGACTACCCCCCTCTAGCTGGACAGAATCAGAATCAGGACAGCTTCTCTTCAGCCCTGACCCCAGGACAGCTTCATCCAGCTGGCTTGCCCCTGCCTGCAGGCCTCGCTTGCCCCTGCCTGCAGGCCCCGCTTGCCCCTGCCTGCAGGCCCCGCTTGCCCCTGCCTGCAGGCCCCTCCAGAGACAGACTGTCACCCCACAGACACAGTGGCTCTGCAGGCTGCTTTTTTGAGGATATTGATGAAAAAGGACAAACCAGCATTTTTTACTTTGATGAAAGTCACAAAAATGTATCCTTTCCATATCCCAGCATGCCAAGTTGCTGACTTTTAGTGTCTTAAGTAATGAAACCAGTTCAAGTTATAGACTTTTGACCTGAATCCAATGATTAGTCATCTGAATAAAAACCACTCAAGAGAAGTACTGCTTCTTGGATGATTTGTGCTCCACATTAGTACATCTCACACATGCCTCTCTCGCCTTTGTTTCCATGGGATTCATGGAATTGCTAGTTTCTGCTCCACCATTGTGTAATAAAAAATATAATTTAGGACAGCAATTCAATTTTTGTGTTATCCTTTCGCATTACGTACATTTAGTCAATGTACTTAAACTCAACCGATTGTTGTCATTTTACCATACTGTTCATATTGAACAGACATCAGTGTTTGGGAAGATTACTGTATATTTCCACTTTTGATCTGTATTTCCATTGTAAATTTGGTCTTTAATTTCAATTGGAAGGGGTATTAAAAGGTCTTAAAAAGTATTTTTGCGACAACCAGTCGCGAGCATAGATTTGTATGGTTACGAGCTGTTAGGAGCGTGTGAGCTAAGGCATTGCAGTGGCAGATATAGTGTGTTTTTAGAAATAGGCTATAGGGCTAAATATAGGGCTATTCTAGATGGAACTCATCACACAGGTTGCTTTTTTTCTTTGTGATATGAGTATGATTTCCAACGCATTGTATCAGATGAGATAAACTGTTAACATGAACAGCTCCATCTTTGTTCTCGCAAGGCAAAGAAAGCTTAATAGTTATTTTGGTAACCGAAATCTTCCATAATGCAGACTTACCATTGCTTACTTTCATTTTTAGGCTATATTCGAACGAAATGCCACGAAATTCACACTGCCTTCAATTTAACATTAGTGTAGAAATATGGCCTGTGTTGTATATGTTCATCCTACAAAACCAAACGCCTATTAATGGATATAACGTGATCTAACAAGACTTGGTAATAATGTTATAAATAAAAGCTGGAGAACTGTGTCTAAAATATACTTATTGAACATTTGAATATTTATACAATAATTGAACATTTGCCTTTGAAAGGGGAATATTCGCTGAACCATATACGCTACAAGATGTTTCCATCAGATGTAAGTGGGGGTGAAACAAATAGTCACTGAGGACATTCATTGTCCCACAAAAGCAGTCTTGCTTGATGACACGATCCAAAAAAGAATAATGGGTGTGTTTAACAAAAGCTTCTGAAGGCAAGACTAACATTATTTAAATATAGGCCTATAAAATGTCCTATTGTGGTTACCGGTTAAAGTATTATTCTTCGTCTTTGCTCCACGGAAACCTAACCGTAATGCAATACCACCTACATCCACTGGGGCCGTTGCTTCAAGCCGAGGGGCGAGGGCTGGGTTTCTCCAGCAACCAATGGGTCCTGAACTACTTCCGCTTTCCGGTTTTGTGTTTCCTCTTCAGCGTCTAACCTCTACTAGCGTACCATGATATCGACAGAGAAGGCAACGTTACATTGATTAGAATAAGTTGTGTTTAATTAAATGTTGTTAACATGAGCTCAGGTTACACTTGTGCCCTTGTCGGTTGCCATAACAATTCAAGAAAATTGAAGATTTTCGTCAGAAACGTCTTGCTTCGAACATCAACAACTTCGAAGAAATTGTCAGTGTCCATCGCCCGCTTTTCACTCCATGCCAAGGAATAAGGAACGCAAAACAGCGTGGTTTGCAGCTTTGAAACTAAAACACCCTCCAAAGAAAGTGTATGTGTGCTCTTTCCATAAAAAAAAAAAAAGCCAACCGAACTGTATCCTGATCCGGAGCTTTATCTGGGCTTCGCAATAATGGCATAACTATCAATATTGTAGGTGGATAAATAAAGACAGTAAGTATGAACATTACAAGTGTAAAAGCACATTTTGTCAAGTGCTGTGCATATGTAGTATTATATTTTTACTTTCCACAGAATAGCTGCTGCATGGCTACATGACTTCCCTAACCCGGCTACCAACTGTCTCAATGTATTGTAGCTAATGTATTGTAACTTGCTTAACTACATGCTCTTATGGTTCTTCCCTTTGGCACTTATTTTGGTTGTTCACAACATGTGCTTCATGTTTTGGCTACCCGCAATGTTGTTGGGGCTATCTTGTTGTTATTATCAGTGACCAATGCACTTTGTAAAGCTCTCTCTTGGAAGTCGCTTTGGATGAAAGCGTCTGCTAAATTAGTAAATGTCAATGACTCCACTTTCCCTCAGCGTTACCCATGCTCTATGTTTAGCTTCATTGACACTGACTGGGCTCTACTGCTGCCTTCAAAAATATAAAGCTTCTGTGTTTCTTCAACAATACTGTAGGCTACCTATTTTGTTACTATGCAAGTATAGTAAGTATATGCTTCTGTGCTTGTGTAATTACGCAACTCTTCGCCATCAACACCTTCAGAAAATAAAAGGTAATTAACAACGTCGATGTAGCTAACATTGGGTCATTGCTTCATGTCATCTAGCCACTCCGTCAGACGGAATGGATGAGGGACTGTTACGGTACTGTCGTCACGACTTTTTAAAACATCCATGGTGTGTATCCACCTCAGTTTTTTGTCCATTTGTGCTTCATCCATGGAGAAACACCGGCTTTTACAGTAAACAAGATAGCAATCTACGAGCTACCAAACGTACACAAGCTTCGAACCGGAAAACGAAAACCGGCTTCCGGTTGAAACCCACTATGAATCATGGGTAAATTCGCTAACCAGGAAAAATGGTGGATACATGGGGTCTTGATGATGATGCGCACGCAGCTTCAATGCAGAAAGACGCGTTACATTTCAGGACCCACCCCTAGCGTGTCACTAGCATCTCGTCATATCACGCAGTCGGAGCACAGCTAGATCATCAACGTCTGCGCTCTTGGGTACCCAGCATGCAGTGCAGCACGTCAAAAAACGCCAAGACTTGAGGTAAATAGTTCGTCCGTACAATAATAACGAGAGTGGACAGACGTGTTGGCGTGTATTTCCTTAATGCACGATCTCGGATGAGGCGCACTAGTCTGCTTTGTATTAGAACAGTCGATATAGATGGCTGTTATTTTAAAATAATAAATGCCCCTTATCATAGTATCAGGCATTTCCTGTAGACAACGCCTGGATGTGGCTGTCATTTATGATGATTGTTCTAGATGAGTCAATAAGGCATCTATTGGAGTGGAATTTCACAAACATGATGTAGCCTACTCTATTGTCTATTGTGTAAAACTGTTAATGTATTTGATGAAAATAGTTTGGTTACAACAGTGATGCAAGGGATTTCAGTTGTTGCGTTCGTTCAGTTAGATGTTTGTAATATTGTTGTTTGTTAGTTAAAATAATCTCGTTATCACCCTGAGAGTGCATGTTGTGTGGTTTAATCGGAAGTGAGAGTCGGCCTTTATTTATTAATGTCGGCAAGGAGATGATCATGGGCCGTGCCATAGACCTTGTGCCAACAAGGCTATTCTTGAAAGGGACATAACAGTAAGGATTGCAAAACGCGACACACTTGTGTCATATGCGGCAGACGTCACCCCACCTGTCTACATGAAGAGAGGGAGAGAGACGATCTGTGGAGGCACATCAAGCATCGTCCCTGTTTTCATGTCCTCTGCAAATGAACCACAGAAAGAAGTCATAACGTATGCTTTTCTAGACACGCAGAGTGATTCGATATTCGTCTTGGAAGACCTACTCGTAGAGCTGAACGTGGAGACTAAACCAGTACAGCTTAAACTGAGCACCATGACAGCTGTTGACACACCCATAGCAAGCAAAAGTGTCTGCGGTCTACAAATTCGAGGACTACAGTCTGGAAAACAGATTCAGCTGCGCCAAGCCTACACTCGTGGATTCATCCCGGTCGACAAGTCCTACATTCCGACTTCAGAAACAGCACTGCTCTGGCCTCATCTAAAGCATCTAGCAAACAAACTTCCACTGCTGAAGGACTGTGAGGTGGGACTGTTAATTGGAAATGATTGCCCGTTGGCGTAAGCCCCCCAGGAAGTCGTCATTGGAGGCGAAAATGATCCATTCGCCCAGAGAACGGAACTCGGCTGGAGCATCGTAGGCTCATCCAATCCACATCTGGATCGCCAGGGAAACCAGAGGTTCGTCCATCGAGTGACAGCGAAGGAAATACCAGCGCCATCAACCAATGACGTGCTGAAGGTCTTGGAATCAGACTTCAATGAAAGGAAGTATGCAGATAAAGACAAGTATGTGTCACAAGACGACGTTCGCTTCATTCAGCTCCTGAGTGACAACATAACTCAAAGGAAGGATGGACACTATGAAATGCCCCTTCCTTTCAAGAGCACAGAGCCACCTCTGCTACCAAACAGCAAGAAGCTGGCAACAATCCGACTGCAGTACCTAAAGAAAAGATTGAAAAATAACGAGCGGTATAAAGCACAGTACAAGGCCTTCATGAAGGACATGATAAAGAAAGGTGATGCAGAACCAGCCTCTCCTGCGACAGAACAGCACACTATGTGGTATATACCACACCAAGGGGTGTTCCACCCCAAGAAGCCAGAGAAGCTAAGGATCGTCTTTGACTGTTCAGCGAAGTTCCGTGGTGTCTCACTAAATGATACATTACTAACAGGTCCTGATCTGATCAACTCTCTCCTTGGAGTGCTCTGTCGGTTCAGGAAAGAGGCTGTAGCCATCATATGCGACATTGAGAAAATGTTCCATCAGTTTTACGTTTCTCCTGAATTACAGAAATACTTACGGTTTCTCTGGTGGGAGGATGGAGACCTCGAAGCAGAGCCTCAAGAGTATCAAATGGCTGTCCACCTACTCGGCGCCGCTTCGTCACCCGGATGTGCCAACTTTGGCCTGAAGTACCTGGCATGCCAACACAAGGAAGAGTAGCCATCAGCATCAGCCTTCGTTGAAAAGAATTTCTACGTCGATGATGGGCTTATCAGCGTCCCCTCCGTAGAAGAAGTAAAGAAGTTAATTGCTGAAGCACAAGAGTTGTGCAAGAGGGGAGGTTTGCGCCTACCCAAGTTCAACTCAAACGAAAGATCAGTTCTGGACTCTGTGGACCCAACTGAGAGAGCAGTCACATCTGAACCCCTAAATCTGGACCTAAATGCAGCTCCAGCAGAACGGGCTCTTGGCATCCAGTGGTCCCTTGAACATGACACCTTCAGCTTTAATGTAAACCCACAACCCAGGCCATCCACACGTTGCGGAATCCTATCCGTCATTGCTTCTTTGTACGATTCAGACGGATTTGTGGCTCCGTTTATCGTAACTGGAAAGTGCATCCACCAGGAGTTGTGTCGTTGAGGCATTAGCTGGGATGACCCACTTCCCGACGACTTAAGTCCGCGGTGGGAGAGATGGAAGGGCGACCTACATAGGCTGAAGGAAGTCTCAATACCGAGATGCTACCAACCACAAGGCTTCTGCAAAACTGTCACAAGGGAACTACACCACTTCTCCGATGCCAGCAATATAGGATATGGCTCATGTTCCTATCTGAGAAGCAAAAATGAAAATGGTGAAGTTCACTGCAGCCTCGTGATGGCAAAGGATAGAGTTGCTCCTACAAAACTCACAAGCATTCCAAGATTGGAACTTTCAGCAGCAGTGGTCGCTGCAAGATCAAGTGTCATACTGAGAAACGAGCTTGAGATGCCGATCCATGCAGAATTTTTCTGGACTGACTCCCAAGTTGTCCTGGCCTATATCTGTAATGAAGCAAGAAGGTTCCACGTCTTCGTTGCCAATCGTGTGCAAATGATCAGAAAACACACCAGCCCCAGCCAATGGCACTACATAGACACAACAGAAAACCCTGCTGACCATGCGTCGAGAAGTCTAAACGCAGTAGACATCTCCTTAACAAATTGGCTATCAGGACCCCAGTTCCTGTGGGAACAAGAAATACATCCAGAGTCTTCGCCTCACTCCTGAGTTGCTTGTCGGTGATCCTGAGGTCAGATCAATGCAGGTGTTCACAACTAAAGTTGAACCTTCCAAGTCAGACTTTCTTACCCGTCTAAATCGTTTCTCCTCCTGGTCAAGACTCCTGAAAGTCATTGCAAGAATCAAGAGGCTGAACTCAAAGCAAAATCATCCTGGCAAACATGTGAGTGTAAAAGAACGCGAGAGAGCTGCCAAATCAGTAGTGAAGCTTGTGCAAGAAGAAGCATTCTCCCAAGAGATGGAGATACTTCAAAAGGGAAAAAGTCTTCAAAACTCCAGCCCTCTGTTTCGCTTGAATCCCATTTTAGAAGGAGGAGCACTTCGTGTTGGTGGAAGATTGGATCAGTCATCCTTAAGCCAAGAAGTCAAACACCCTTTGATTCTACCCAAAGGAGGACATATCACCAAGTTGATTTTGACCCACTACCACGAGAAGGATCTGTCACCAAGGACGTAATCAGCAACAGAACTTCGAGCCAATGGGTTTTGGGTCATTGGGGGAAGTAATTCAGTTGCTAAGCTGATACACAGATGTGTGAAGTGCAGAAGACTCAGACGGCCTGTAGAAGAACAATGCATGGCAGAGTTTCCCAAGGAACGAGTGGAAGTCTCTGCTCCCTTCACATACTGTGGCATCGATTGCTTCGGCCCATTCATCACTAAGAAAGCCCGCAAAGAGCAAAAGCGCTATGGCTTAATCTTCCCTTGCCTCGCCTCTCGATCTGTTCACATTGAGATGCTTGAGGACTTATCCACAGATGCATTTATCAACGCCTTAAGATGCTTTATCAGTCTCAGAGGAGCCGTTCGTCAACTCCATTGCGATCAAGGAACCAATTTTGTGGGAGCTAGAAATGAGTTCAAAGAGGCACTGAAACAATGTGACACCAAAACAATCGATAGCTTCCTCGCAGAAAAGCAGTGTAAGTTAATCTTCAATGCGCCCTCAGCAAGTCACGCTGGCGGCGTGTGGGAGCGCCAGATTCGGACTGTCCGTAATGTCTTAAATGCTACACTCTGTCAATACTTAGGCAGACTCGACGACTCTTCCCTTCGAACTCTGTTCTATGAGGCGATGGCCATTGTGAACAGCCGCCCGTTAACTGTGAACGGAGTAAATGATCCTACCTCACTCGAAACATTAACTCCAAACCATCTCATACTGATGAAGTCCAAGATAGCACTTCCACCGCCTGGCAAATTTGAGAAGGAGGTTGTCTATGCAACTAAAATCATTGGCACCTGGGACAAGTGGTTGATGTCGGTGGCTATGGACGGAACAGTGATGGTGGGATCCTGGGGAACTCGGCGTTTGGTGAGGCCCTGAAAGATGGAACCCTGGACCTCCCAGAGAACTACATCATCCCTGGAGCAGAGCCACTTGGACCACTGCCACATGTTTTCGTGGGTGATGAGGCCTTTCCTCTGCGGAGCAACCTCCTGCGCCCCTTCCCTGGGACAAAACTCGCCAAGGAGAAGAGGATTTTCAACTACCGCCTCAGCCGTGCCAGGTTGACAGTAAAGTGTGCCTTTGGCATACTCTCCAGCCAGTGGAGAATATATCGGCGCGTCATTGGTGTCAACCCGGCAAAGGCGTGTGTGAAGGCCGCCTGCATCCTCCACAACTTCATCCAGAGGTCCAGGAGAGGTGCCAGGAGATGTCCATTAGCCAGTCCCCATCAGGAGGGGTCTGCTTCTCTTCAGGAGGCTACACGAGTGGGCAGCAACAATGCTGCGCGTGCAGCCATTCGTGTGAGAGATGCATTTACTGCATACTTCAATGCTGAGGGTGCAGTGCCCTGGCAGGAAAATGTCATATAGCCTGTGGCATTGAAAACCAAAGGCTCTTTTAAGAGCCACACATACTAATAACAAAAAAAGCTAATCTTTCCTAAATGTTCTTTTCATTAAATCAGTGTGTGGTCATGTAGTTTGTTATATTTTCTAATTTGCACTTTTAAAACACTTTTAAAGAAAGTTACAAAAGCAGTAGCAAACATGTGACCCTAAATAGTTAAATACTGAAAAACATGCTTTAATCCAAAGCGACTTCCTCCAGATTGTGAAAGTGATAAGTCCAAACATTACAGATCCTTTGTGTATGTTTAAACAAAAATTATACCAACGATTCATAGTATCAATGACATAAAATGGACACACGGTTCTGTCAGTGACACATTTTTATTTAGTAGGCCTGTCACTCTGTGGCCCGCAACTCAGCCTCTGCCTCATAAAACAAGCGGTGTATATTGAATTTTAGCTCTGAACGCTTGGCTGGTGGAATTCTTTTCAGAGAAGGTAGGAGGCTTAAAAAAAAAGCGAGTCTTCCGGTGGTGGTGGTTGAGGTGCAGGTGCTTTAAGAGCATCAAGCATCCGCTCCTCAAAGGTAGTGAGCCTTTCCTTCCACACCCTCTTCCTAGCCTGACTCGGAGTGCCAGAGGATGCTTGAGGCTGGCTTATTGCGAAAAGGGAAGCTCTAGACTGATCACTAGCCTGGGTACCTTGCTCATCCTCGCTGGCTGGGGGCTCTGACTGGCTGGCTGTGGGCACTGGTTGGCTGGGGGCTCTGACTGGCTGGCTGTGGGCTCTGTTTTGCTCCTCATTTACATAAAGTTGAGAAAATCCAACTTGCAATGCTCCGCTCCGCTCGCCTTCCCACAATGCCATACGCGAGCGTCAACGCCCAATTTCATTGAAAATGAATTGGAAGCCGACGCTCTGCGCCGCTCCGCTGTAGTGAACAAGCACCGTAACGGTGCGTTCACACTGCAGCATTTTTCTTTGCACCGCTTGCCTTCCCACAGTGCACCACGCTCAGGGGCGTGTTAGAAAAGTTAATACAGAGTTGTAGTTCTCTAAGGTCACTGTTGTAGTTTGTGTAAAACGGTGTCATGGACAAGTGTGCAGACTTGGGTTCATGTACTAACAATATCGATCATTATTGATACAAATATAGGTGCTCCTGTCTCGATCAAAATACAGCTTTTGCACACATGATGCAAGGAATCAGATACGCTGACAAGATGTAGCATGATCTTGTCAACTAGGCTATACAGCAATTAGCAAATTTTTCCAGTAACATGCGCTTGATTATGGCCACTACGCATTTACTGTATGGGTAGCGAGTGACTGCCAACCAGCATTTCAACGTTGAATGTCAATCGTGTGCCGGGTGAACTAGACTAGCTAGACTACTGTAGTATGCAGCTAGCATAGAAGAAAGTTAGAGCTACGTAACTAGCTAATGTGACAAGACTGAATTTAAAAGTACAAAAAACACACCAGGGACACCGGCAACCCTGCGCCAGGTAGAGCCATATATATTTTTGTTAACGTCTCTTTAATCGTACAGAGAAGTATAAAACAGGACTGGGTGTGTAGACACATATACACAGTTTCTCCTCAATCTTGAAACCAAGAAAATGTTTACAATGAGCAATGGTTGCTACGTTACAAAAAACAAGAAACCAATCCGATTGGCCAACACCAGCGTTCAACGCTCCTCATTTACATAAAGATTAACTTCCAACGCTCTGCTCCACTCGCCTTCCCACAATGCCCTACGTGAGCATCAACGCCTGGTTTAATTGAAAATTAATTGGAAGCCGACGCCCCGCGCAGCCCGCTCCACTGCAGTGTGAACGCACTGTAAGAGCTTCTAAGGAGCGTTCTAAGAGTGTTCTAGAGCGCTCTTAGAACGTTCCTAAGAAGCTCTTAGCGTTAACAGCTTCTTAACAGATCTGGGAAACGCGGCCATTAAGGGGCAAAACATTTAAAAGGGTTAGAACGAATTAAAATATAAAATGGCTCTAACATAACACTTTAACAGTTATGAAATTAAATAAGATACCCTTTTCATTCTTCTTTTTTCTCCTTTTTCAACTGTGAGAAAATATTCCAATGCATAACAATGACAGATATACTTTTAACACTGTCTCAACATTTTGGTTTCAAAGCAACACTTTTTTTCACCTTCATACTGCTGACATACTTTTGTCTGCTATGATATTGATAACTGTTATGCAATAAGATAATAAGATACTCTTTTCATCACAGTTATTCTATTTTAGTATATTCCACTTATTACTGCTATATCCACTAATTACTGCTAGTTTTAGTATAGTTAGTCCACATATTTAATTTTAAGATTCCTATATGTTTATTGTATGCACCTTCCTGCCAAAGCAAATTCCTTGTCAGTGCAAACTTTCATGGCAAATAAATCTGATTCTGATTCTGATTCTGGGTTTTTTACAGTAAGAAAATATCGCAATGCATAACAATGACAGATATACTTTTAACACTTTTTCTCACCATTTTGTTTTTAAAGGAAATACCTCTAACATTTTTTGTAAAACCTTCTTCACTATCCAAGCTATCAAAACAATTGTTTCAACTGCTTTCAGCAAACACACACATTTTCTTCAGGAAATGTACCTTTTTAGTTAATAAAAAGTGGGTTCATTGTTATTATTTGCTACAGAATGCTTAGCCTATCAAGATCAATACATACTTCAGAGTGGCCTACCTTAATCAATAGGCTAGGCTACTGACCATTGTTGCGTCAATTATTAACTGGCAGCATTGCCATTTTGATCATACTTTGAGTGTAAGGTGTCTTTAAGTAGCCTAACTTTATTGCTTTAGGGGAAATAGGATGAAAATATGTGCAATATTACATTGGCTATTAGACTATTACATTAACCTGTTCCAAAATATCGGTTTAGTTTCGGGGGGGGATGTAAAACACCTGGGAATAAATACATTGATTAGAATTGGGGAGCACCGAAGACCCATTTTGACCCAGGAAAACCCGGGGAGCACTGGTACTCTGAATAGGCCTAAACAAGAACAGAAACACCCCATGGCAAATCAGTGTATACACACAGGCATGCACATGCACATTAGGCATACACACAGGTTCGAAGACTCGTTCACGCCCCCTACAGTGCAATTCGTCTAGGTATACATCCGCCTTAAAATTTAAAGGTGAAAGTCATCATAGCTTGCGTAGTATAGACACAGCTCCCAACCCAACTTTGAGAATACATTAACGGCGATATTTTTTTATCGCCCGATAAGAGTCTCACGTTAACGCAGCACGTTAACACAGATAACGGACCATCACTACTAGATATCTTTCAAAATGATTACGTTAGTTGCTTCCACTTTTGTTGCAAACAGGATCGCCTTAGGTGGGTAACGTTAGCACTACAGCTTAGTGAACAAACTATCGTGATTCAACTGAGCTTCAATTAGCTCTAGCTATCTTGCTGAAAAATATATCTGGACAAACATTCAATGTGCTGTAGAGTTAATGTTACCCACCTAAGGCGATCCTGTTTGCTTCGACAACAGAAGTGGAAACAACTAGCGTAATCAATTCAAATGATATCTAGTCAATCTGTTGAAAACAGTGTTGTGTAGACACAATAGATTTATTTGTTTGTTTTTATTTCAAGTCTCCACCTTCATTGTTTCAGTGAGTGCTGTTGGCCGTGTCGCGTCTTTGCTCCGCAGCTTCACTCGTTGTAAACCAAACAATCAGCGTGCAGCTCATCTATATATTCATGAGCATACCATAAAAGGAGAAAACATAGCGTTTTTTCCCGGGAAAATTTCACTGGATGCATCAGGGGGCATAGAACAGCACCCGGGCCATTTTCAGCCCAACCAATGTTACATACCCTATTTGGAGACCATAAGGAACAGTGTGAAATACCCCCAAAAAACTGTCAATAACCCCTTTAATACCCATTTCCAGTCGTAAAAACAAAACAAATCGAACATTTGACAGTGGTGCTTCTTCCCCATTTTTGAGGTGCAGAGAAGATCTCGTCAAATCACATTATGCCCAGTTAAATGGGTTCATTGAACCTTGGCAATGGAATTCGCAGCCTGCCAGGATCTCTCCCTATGCCCTTTTCATTGCTGCCACGCCAGGCTGTTTCCTAGCCGTTTCCACGGAAACTCTGCCTGCCTAGCATCTGAAAACTATTTGGTTGTTACTGAGAACTACTCTGCTCAAGCGGTGGGAAAATTGTGGGAGATAAATAGACGGAATAAACAGACAGCTCTTCCCCTTAGCACACTGGCCTAAAGCTGTTGATGTATCTACAGGAATAAAACAGGCTTTATTGTGTATCATGTTCACACCTAAAAAGGCTTTCTACAGGATTATCTTAGGGTGCTTTTATGCAAAGATCTTCAGAGATACCTCTACTTGATGTTCATCCACAAGACCTTTGCCAAATTGTATGTCAATAACATTTAGTCAGAACAGCGAAACTGTTGCTATAGCAGCAGTGTTATGTTGACACAATGCATATTACTTCCACTGGTGACAGTTCACAGTTTTCATCTTGTGTAGTGTGTCTCTATGATTCTGATTTGTCTTGGATGAGGTAAACAGCCAGGCTTCATCACTGGAACATGTGACCATATGACCCACTCTTCCCTCAAAACCATCAGTTGGGGCCTAATTAATGACTCTTGTTGGTGATCTGAAGGGTGCTTATGCAATGTTGTTCTCTTTTGAGAGGTTATTCAGTCTGCCACAGGGAGGAATGCCAACATCCACTGGGGACTCTCCTTTGTCCCTTGGCTCCTTTATTCCTTTTGGTTTTGTTTGAGTCCACTCAGCCAGTGTCAACTTGCCCCAGCAATGAAAGGGAATCCGGTTGGACTATGGTGAAATTGTCTTTCTCACTAACAATATGCAACAAACCTGCTTAAATTGTCATTCAAGCATGAGTAAGATGGCTGTTCAGAATTAAGTTTAATTTTCATTAGGCATTTATTTAATTTTCCAAGTTTTCAAATTTAATAGCTGGGTCATTTCCTTTATGCTATATAACAGTATGAACATATAAAGAGCCATTATCTGGGGCACTGATGTAACAACTGGTATAAAATCATCGTAACTGGTTCAAGCTGCTCCTAGTCGGTTATGCACAAGGTCTTGCTGAACATCAAAAGTCATGTGAAAACATGTCTTAATTAAGATGGTCATCAGGCTGGTCAAAAACTGGTAAAGATGGTCAAGAAGTTTAAACCAGTTGCAAGCATAAGCTTTATTATTGGAGGGGGGGGTTTTAGCATGGATAAGAGGGACATCAGAAGCTTAGGTATTTCAAAGAGGGCGCCAGTTATGAAATAAAAATGGACTGTCTGGCAACTTGGCACAACGTTTCGTTGAGTCTTAGCACCTCGAAAACTACAGGATGCAGCCCTGACCCCGGAGGACTAACTATACTCCAATTGCTACTATGCGTGTTTTAGGTCTTCCCTCCATCATTCTCCAGCTCGTTCACGCCCTCTACCTGCAGTTCCTTTTAAAACACACACACAACCCGCCTCATTAACACAACTCTACTCTTAGATCAGTCACCTGAGTACTAGCACCTGTTGCCTATTAACACTCCCCATTTAGTACGCCTATTTGCCCTTCCTGCTTTGTGAGGTATTTGTAGCATTCATTACCAAGCCGTTTAGATTTAGCCCTTGTTCCCTGTCTGTTGATTACCGTGTATGACTCCTGGGGCCTGTACTACGAATCAAGTTCAACATGCTCTGGATTACTTTCAGTTACCCGGCTACGCGAAGCCTAACAATCGCAATCACGATAAGTGGTATCACGACGGCGGTTATCATCTCTCTAACTCAACCCAGATCTTTCCAATCTACAGACGTGCGCGTTCACATAAAAGGGCGGTGTTTGCACCGTATGTCCAATCGCAAACATGGACAGAACAAGAGCCGCATATTTTACTCAGGAGGAGCAAACGATAATCATGGAAACTTATCAAACCTATAAACACATTATTCTGGCAAAGAGTAACACCGTCGCTGCTGCCAAGTCAAGAAAAGAAAGCTGGCAGAAAATTGCCGACGCTGTTAATGCGTACGTTACATGACTTATTGATATCACTGGCCCAGGCACAAGATCTTAATTAATTACACTTGTGCGTTCCATAACGTTAAACTTATGTTGCTGTAATATTTTAGTTGCAACCCTGCCAGTGCCAAAAGGTCCTGGGAGCAAATAAAAAACAAATATAAAAACATAATTCAAACCGGTAAGTAGCAGTAGGCAAGACTTGCACATATTTTAAGGCCAACAAGTACAAGGCTGAGTTGCCTGAGTCAGTCCCTTTTGTAGGATATTGGTATTAGGGCCCATAGTACAATGAAATCGCTTGCAGCCAACAGGAAGAAAAATGCCTCGAAGAAAACTGGAGGTGGCCCTCCTCCACAGGACTTCACTCCTGCCGAGGAGCTGGCCCTCTCCAGCAATGAGGGTCGCCCAATGATGGAAGGAGTGGAGGGGGGCATCTCTTCGGACCCTGGTGGCAGCAGATCCGACTCCCAGGCATATGTACAGGGTAGGTTTCAAGTCATCTATGTGACCATGTCCATTCAGCAATTATTTGTGAATATTGTAGGATCCAAGAGGCTGGATATCGAGCACAAGAGGTTTTTAATGAAGAAAACAAGGCTGGAGATAGAGAAACTGCAATATGAAAAGAAGGTAGTACATGACTGAATGTATGAATGACTTACAATCAACTTAGTTATACTGACATTCTTTTTCTGTGTTCCTAGGAAAGGGAGAATGCATGAGGAGGATGTCTTTTGTTTTCTATGTTTTTGAGTTTTTATACCTTTTTTGTGGCTTGTCCCAAAGATTTATTTTGTGCCTTAGTCCTTTGAGGGGGTTTTCAACATTTCTTTCTTTCAACGTTCTATTTATTGTTTGTGAAAATTGAAATAAATGTAAAAAAACATCAAAATTCAATGAAAGTAGTGAAATTCTTTATTTAACTTGTGAAGAGCATTGCAAAGTACCATACACATTGTTCTTTTTGGTTTGAAATGTTTTGGTTGAAAGAAACCCCAATTTCTGATATTGAAATTATTAGAAAATGGGTCAAAGCAACCCAAGGACAAAGGGGTCAAGGGGAGACAGCCCAGTGAATAGGAATAACATAACATGAAACCTCCCCAGTTGATAATTGGGTAAAATATTGTTTTCAATACTAACTTCCTGTAAATGTATGTTTCAATGAGCAAATGATGCATTAAGTTGTAAAATATGATGTAATTTGCATACATTTCCAGCACGGAATTCAGAACATTGGATGAAGACAGAATGCAAATCCTTGTTTCATTTTGTCACCATAATTAAGAGTCCAAAGTTTCTACAGAGGGCACTCTGGATATCTTTCATCACGCCATAATCCGAATATGGTGGCAACATTAAATACATTTATATTTAGTCATTTAGCAGACACTCTTATCCAGAGCAACTTACAGTAAGTACAGGGACATTCCCCCAGGGCAAGTAAGGTGAAGTGCCTTGTCCAAGGACACAAATAAAATCTACATAGCTCAAATGCTATGGAACCAAAATAGCCCAACTGAAAAGTAAAAGGTAAAGAATGCCGCTACATGACTAAATGTAAAGAAAAATGGCTTAGCCTGTCTCCCCTTAAACAAAAAACTGCCGCGTTATAGCGTCTCTCACGGCCCTGCCAGTAGGGTAGTCGAGGGTGATGGGGTCTACCACATCTGGGGGTTGCTGGCTGACAGGTGGGGCTCTCTCCCTTCTTATGGAGGCCACATTGTGGAGCACGGCACAGGCTGTCACCACTTGACAAGCCCGGTCTGGGGCCACTCGGAGGCCACGCAGGCAATTGAAGCGTGCTTTGAGGATTCCAAAGGTCATCTCTATCTTAACCCTTGTCCTGCTAAGGGCCACATTGAAAGCAGTCTGTGGCCGTGTGTTGGGGTCAGGATAGGGGGTCATCAAAAAGGGCTGGCAGGCGTACCCTCGGTCCCCTACCAGCAATCCACTAAGAGCCCTGAAGAAAAAAATAATATTAGCATAATCGGTATAACAAAATGTTACTTACAATTGCCATACCTTGCTCTAGTCTGTGGCACAGTGCAGACTCCCTAAAGATCCGGGAGTCATGGACTGACCCAGGCCACTTTGCCTCAATGCTGGTCACCAAGCTCTGGTGGTCACAAGTCATCTGCAAAATAATCTTGTGTTAAAATCCATCCACATAACAGCACTAACGTGGGGGATACATCAATGTGAATTAGAAGGACTCCTCCTTTATCAGTATGACCAAACATGTGTAGCCTGTCCTTTATGCTTTACCTGAACGTTGATGCTGTGGAATGACCTGCGATTTATAAAGTCGCCTTCATTCTCCCCCAGTGATGCAGCAATGGGGATATGGGTGCAATCTATTGCCCCAATCACCCTTGGGAAGCCTAACGAGTATGTTAAAGCAAGCACCACCTTGCGAATAGTGCGGCAGACCGTGTTCTTGCTTATGTTCTCCGCATCACCCACACTGTACATGAAAGTACCTGTTGCGAAATACCGCAACGCTACGCATACAGTCTGTGGGACTGTGAGCGCACGGCTTCGATGTGTCGCATTTGCAACATACGGCTCAAGAAGCTGGCACAGATAGGTCATTCCCTCAGCTGAAAATCTATATCTTTCATAAAGATGGTCATCGTGGAATGCCAACGGGTTCTGCCGGTCTCTAAAAGTTCTGGCTCTTCTGAGCGCACCTCTCACTATCCGCGCACCAAGCTCCACGGGTTCTTCTACGAACGGTGACGCCATTATCCTCTCAAGAATGAGTTAGTGGGCGGGGTTTTTATACCGGTTGATCTCTGATCTCAAACTTATCCTGCTCCCGACCAGGTTAGCCGTTCAGCATGTGTTACCATGGCGATCTACCCCGGTAACAAGTGATCCACCGTCGTAGTACAGAAAACCCTGGGTTGAACCTGAAGTTATCTCGCTAACGCCAAATCTTGATTCGTAGTACAGGCCCCTGGACCGTTTATCTGACTACAGTTTGTGCCTTATCCTTCTGCTCTTTGTATTTGACCTGCCCTGGACCGTTTTTGCCCTGGATTGCCCTACTAGCTTGTCGTCTGGTACCTTTGCCCTGTCATCCTGCCTCACCGTGTACCGAACTCTGCCTAGCATAATTTTTGCCTTCTGCCTGCTCCATTTTGTGCTTGTAATAAGTGTGCGCTCTGCGCTTGTATCATGTACCCCAGTCTCCGCTGACTATTTGTTCCAGCGTGCAGCTATTTCTGAGGAACTGAAGGGATCAGGCCAGCTCTTACGTTACCGAGCAATGTGGCAGACTCTAAAACAGAAGTACTTGGTTATAGTCAGAAGAGATGATGTGATGCCCATAATGGGAGAACTGGATCCGTCTGCAATAGAGAATCGCTCCAGACACAGATTTGTCTGAAGAGAATACCACTCAATGGGACCCAACGAAGTCTGGCATGTTGATGGTTGGATGGCTTCTCCAGAAAAGTTGTGGCTAAAATGTGGAAAGTCCAACAGTGATCCTGGGATCATTGCTCAAAATTACATGCAGTGGGTAGCTGAGTTTGGAGATGCACAGACTGGAGCACAAAAAAATTGACTGATGGCAACAATTCACTGTTCCTTGAGATCAGACCACGCAGATGAATTTGCAGGAGCCAAATGCAACATGTATGGCACTTCAACATCCAACCAACGCATTGACTGGTGGTCTTACTTTCAGAAACAAAACTTTGTGGCTTGTATTACAGTTTTTTACAATCGCTATGACAGTTTTCTTAAGTCTTAACGCACCAACACACCTATCACACACAATTGACAAAACTGTTAGTTTCATGCTCAAAATCACACATTGTAAACTAAACTCAAACATTAATTGTCATATGTTACGTCCCTAGTGGTTCTGTGTCCGTATGTCTATTTGTTTGTGGTTTTTGTGTGTGGAGGGGGGTGTATTTTCCTTTAGATCTGTCATCCTGGGCAGGATGGCGTCAGTTGCAGTGGCTGATTGGTCAAAGTCCCTGATCAGGACTCCGCTCCACTCTCCCTCGTCAGTGGCTGCAGCTGTGTTCTGTGTACCTGACAAATAAAATACTTGAACTTGAGGTATGTGTCAGGTCTCACAGTATATGGATTATAGATTGTGTTTGCAATGCAGTTTCTTTTGAAGCCTCTACATTTTTGTTTTGTTGGGTTTTGTAAATGCATCCATTTTGTTTCTTTTGCTGCTTAAATTCAAAGAAAAAAAATGAATGACCCATCTTAGAGTAGTTTTATAGAATGTACGGTTACTGTATTGAAAAAAAGAAGACAGAAACATAATTGCTGCAGTAAAGGCTTCATTTGCAACAGGACATTACTGCAAGAAATATACAATATTGCTTCCATTTACAGTATTACCCTAGCTCTGACCCTTGTCTGAGCACCACCACACATTATAACTCCTCTCCCTTGGCCTGGTACTTGTCTTCCCCTCCTTTGTGCAGGCATAACTGTATTCGTACTTTCCTCGTGTTGCTCTATATTGTTATTTTTTCACACAAGATCAGCCCAAAGAGGTCCTCTTTATATGTACCATATGGTCATGTGATTGAAAGAACCTCAACATCTGAGTATTTCCTAGTTGGGAATCAGCTGTGATTTAGATTATTTGCATAAGTTCAACCACCTGTTTCTCAGTAGCAATAGAATTAAATACAGGGGATATATTTGTGTTTCAATTCACACTAGAGAGCATACAATTTCTGGGGAAATTGTGAGGGTGTGCTTGCGGCTGCCCCAGCTGCCCATAGTCTCCTGGTGTTTACATTTTTAAAAAAGCATTTAAGTGTATGACTGCAGTTTTGACCATTGTGTTCCCGTGATAATAATTGTGTAAGAATTTTGTAAGAATTACATGTATCACTCAGATGGAGGAGAGGTGATACTAGTTGGTTGGAAGAGAAGGAGGCCAAATGTAGCTCATGAAGATGTAGCGCTCAGTAGGTAACTTAGTAAATTGTAATCAGATATAAACAACTTGTTGGTTGCCCAACAAGAGGAACACACAGCATCTGCTTCTTCAACTCCTTAATCCTTTCGAGGCACCTGTTGCACCTGGTCATGAGGTTGTAGGCCATGGGATCTCTAATATTGCATTTGTCTAATTATGTGTAGGACAGTGTTTCTCAAGTGGTAGGACATATTGATTCATAAAAGCATCTTAATGTATCAACGTCAATATATTAATGTTTTCTGTTATTTTAAAGCAAGCTCAGAGACGTATGAATGTGGAGTTGCTCGCTATATAGAGTAGGACACCTTGAGCTGAGCTCACAATGTAGCCTACGTGACGCAGCTTTTTATGACACACTTCAAATATGTAAAGATGGTACCATTTAACCCTGTAAGACCGCATGGTTGTAAAATTACAATGGCACTTTGAACGGTCTAATTGTTCATTTTTTTACATTTTGGGTGTGGCTTTTAAAAGAGTCGTTGTTGTGTGTGCTGTGGCTAGCACAGGAGTTGTCGGAGACCGTCTTGGATGTTTCCCAAGAACACATTGTTTCCAACGTGATCAAGGTGGACACCGTCGGGTCGGTACATCCACACGAAACTGTGTCGTATTTGGGGGTGTTGAATGCTCCCCATCCCACGGTCGGCCAGGAAGCTAGACACCGCTGCGTTGACTCGACGTCTTGCCCTGTCAATACCAGAAGCGCTGGTGCTCATCTGATACCTCCAGACGCAGCGTTCCAGGATATCCGAAAACACCTGGGGCCTCATTTATCAACCGTTCGTACGCACTAAAATGTGCCTAAACCATGCGTACGAATGAATCCACGCAAAAGTTGAGATTTATCATGCCAAGAGATTTCTTGGAAGTGTGCGTAAATCTAAGAATGGTCAATACTATGCGTAGCTGAGTACGAACAATTCCAAGTGGTGAAACAAGGCAATTGCGTCGTGATCACGGGAACTCTATGTAAGCATATAAGATTGAAATCAATAATGAAACCATTTTGCAAGGATTTCCATAAAATAAAATAAATCATGAAATATTGTAATGATATAGCCTAATTGAACACCATAAGGGGAGTTGTAAATATTGGCGAATTGATGTAATGTAGTGTAATGTTACAATATGCTTGTGGACCACTATAAAAGACAGTCAATTAACACGGAATATCTAAGAGAGGATGGCAGATCTAGCTGTGTTGGAAGATTTAGCACACGCCGCATTTCGCCGAGAGCGCATTTTCAGAGACAGATATGACTTATTTGCAGAAAGTAATGAATGGCTCATTAGTAGATATCGTTTCCCTAAACCCATTTTAGTGGAATTATGCAAGGATCGCTCGTCTCAACTTGTCCACCTCCAGTTGGAGCAATGTCTCGCCTGTGTGCGGCTACGGCCTTTTTTGCACTTGATTTTAAATCAAACCACTTTTTTTTTATATCTGCCAATGAGCGCCTCTGAGAAGATGCTGCGTTAACAGTAATCGCTACCTTTTTCCAAAGCATATTCTTTTTTTTGTTGGTCAAAACACCGCTTAGTGTTCCAAATAAAACTTTGTGGTTGCACTCAACCTCCTACACTAAAACCTCAATTTCATTTAGCGAAAAATTATTTTTCTTTCCTTTCTTTTCTTGCTCCATTTTCATTACCAATTTCTAGTTGAACTTGTTAGCTCCATTTTTATTGGTGGTGATTCAACTAATTTAGATAATACGGGGCGTTTTGTATGCAAAAGCTTGTGTTCGTGCACGAGTTTATAGACTAAGAACAGGTGAGATTTATCAAGGATAATCTCCTAGAAGTGTGCGTACGGCGCTCGTACGAATGTTTGATAAATCGCACCTTCAACTGTTCGTGGGAATATTCCAAACCTCCACGTAAGAACAATTTCTACGCACGCTTGATAAATGAGGCCCCTGGGGCCTCATGTATAAAGGATTGCGCAGCTTTCATACCAGAAGATGGCGTAAAATGACGAAAAGTACCTACGCACAAAAATATTCACATGTATTAAACCGGTCGTACGCCAGGTCCTGCGCACCTTTCCTTTATAAATCACAATCAACGTGAGATTGACCGCACGTGAAGGAGCCACTGACCCCGCCTTGCCTCCTCCCATAAATTAATATGCAGATGGACTATAAATGCGCTCCTGAGGTCATTTTGTTGTCTGAATTACCGTATTTATTCGAATAAACGCCGCCCTCGAAGAAACGCAGCACCAAAAATGAACGTTAAACGCTGCAGCGTTTATTTGAAGAAATACGGTGACTGTGAGATCGCGGTTCTGACAACAGAGGTGGAGGCGAGAAAATGTGTCCTGTTTGGCGGCCTGTCATCAGGTATTAGTGACAAAAGACAGCACTTTGAGATTTAGCTAAATGTAAAGTGCATTACAAACAAAATTATCATTATTATTATAGGGCCATCAATGCTGTGGGTTCAGAGAACCGGACCATGGCAGAAATTAAGAAGAAATGGTCCGATATAAAACTTTAAATGAAGAAACGAGTGGTGGCGCATCGTAACAGCATGATTTTGTCGTTCGTTTGACAGCCTCAAGTTTAACAGAAGTTATTAAGTGGTGGCGGTATAAACAGAAGGCTATATAGCATTTCCCGTTTTGGGTTTTGGCATTTTGATATGATCATCCACATGAATAATCAAATGTTTATTTTTATGTTTTAGTCATAAATAGTCATAATAGTCAATGTCATAAACGTACTAGTGGAAACTTTCTTTTTTAATGTTTGGTGAGTCTCGGCACGTTTCAGTTAGAATTCGCCATGTTACAGAGCCAGACAAGACTTTGCGGACGGTCCGCACATTCTCACGTCAAGTAAATCTTTATACATCACAAAGTGTGCGTGAAAACCATTGTACGCAAGCTTTTTGTGCGTACGCAACGTTTATACATGAGGCCCCAGCAGAGTTCAAGTTCAAGTTCAAGTCTTTTATTTGTCAGGTGCACAGAGCAACACAAGGTTAGACTGGGCACTGAAATTCTTAAGACAAGACAACGCAAGCACTTGGCATAACATAACATATAAGTACACAGAACAAATTTACATCTATGCTGAGCTTAGATAAGTGAACTTCCTAAATATACAGATAGCAATAAATAAACGACTATACTAACCCTAACACTAAAACTTCCTAAATTACAGATAACAATAAATAGTACGCTATACTAACCCTAATACACAAAAAAAAAAAAAAACCTGTTACAACCCTATAAACTAATCTAACCTAAATGGAGTACAGTGCAGTAGTGCAAATTTACAGATCAGTGACTTTGTCAATGACCAAACAGGAGCCTGGTGGCGAGGTACAGTAGTGCAATGTTACTGAAAGAGCAACCAGTAGCTGAAAGTGACAGTGTATAAGTGACTAGTGTGCAGTAAAAATGTCCATATCAGTGTCCATTGAGAAGCCTGATGACCCTTGGGTAGAAACTGTTGTCCAGTCTGCGTGTGCGCGACCGGATGCTGCGGTAACGCCTGCCAGAAGGCAACGGGGTAAAGAGACTGAAGGATGGGTGGGAACAGTCTCTTAGAATCCTGCTGGCTTTCCTAAGGCAACGTGTGTGGTAGGTGTCCTGTAGGGCTGGGAGCTTCCTGCCGATGATGAACTCAGCAGAACGGACCACACTTCGTAGGGCCTTGCGGTCCCGGTCTGTGCAGCTCCCATACCACACTGTGATACAACCAGTCAGAATGCTTTCTATAGTGCATCTGTAAAAGTTAGTAAGGATGACTGAGTCCATACCAAACTTCTTCAGTCTCCTCAGGAAGAAGAGGCGCTTACGGGCCGTTTTGACCACCTTGTCCGTGTGAACAGACCAGGTGAGGTCATTGCTGATGTTCACCCCGAGGAACTTGAAGCAGCTGACCTTCTCCACTTCCGATCCATTGATGAATAGGGGTGCATGCTCCTCCTCCTGCCGCCTCCTAAAGTCCACAATCATCTCCTTGGTCTTGCTGATGTTAAGAGAGAGGTTGTTGTCCTGACACCATGATGTCAGGGTGTCAACCTCCTCTCTGTAGGCTGACTCGTCACTGTCAGAGATGAGGCCCACGATGGTTGTGTCGTCAGCAAACTTAACGAGGAGGTTGGAGCTGTGCGTAGCCGCACAGTCGTGGGTGAACAAGGAGAACAGGAGAGGGCTGAGCACACAGCCCTGGGGGGTGCCTGTGTTGGTGATCAGTACAGATGAAGTGCGGTCACCGATTCTCACCACCTGTGGCCTCCCCGTCAGGAAGTGGAAGATCCACTTGCAGAGGGAGGTGCTTAGTCCCAGGTCCACAAGCTTGGAGACCAGTCTGGAGGGGATGATGGTGTTGAATGCAGAGCTGTAGTCAATGAACAGCATCCTCACATATGTATTCCCCTTGTCCAGGTGGGAGAGAGCGGTGTGCATGGTCAGAGCGATGGCATCGTCTGTAGACCTATTGGACCGGTATGCAAACTGCATAGGGTCCAGTGTGGGGGGCAGCGAGGAGCAGATGAATGATTTGACTAGCCGCTCGAAGCACTTCATGATGATAGAGGTCAGTGCTATTGGGCGATAGTCATTCAGACATGTGACCTTGGTGTTCTTGGGCACAGGGATGATGGTGGTCCTCTTGAAGCAGGTGGGGAGTACAGACAGGTTAAGGGAGAGGTTGAAGATGTCACTGAAGACCCCTGCCAGCTGGTCAGCGCAGCCCCTAAGGGCCCTACCTGATATGCCGTCTGGGCCAGGTGCCTTGCGAGGGTTGATCTTCTTAAAGCATAGCCTCACCTCAGCTACAGTTAGTGTAGGCACACCACTGGCTTGGCCTTCAGGTAGCTCCACTGCAGGGGGTTCACTGTCCCTCTCAAAGCGAGCGTAGAAGGAGTTCAGCTCGTCTGGCAGTAGGACAGAAGACTGGGTCTCATTGTAGCCTCTCCCTTTGTATTCTGTAATGGCTTTAAGTCCACTCCACATGCGCCTGGGGTCAGAGCCATGGTAGCTGGACTCCACCTTGGTCCTGTAGGCCCTTTTCGCTGCTTTGATGGCCTTCAGAAGGTCGTATCTGGCCTTCCTGTACTCATCAGGGTCCCCAGAATTAAAGGCGACAGTACGGGCTCTCAGCTTGGCCCGGACCGCGGCATCAACCCAGGGCTTCTGATTTGGGAAAGACCGGACAACCTTCTTGGGGACAACGTCATCAATGCAGTGCTGGATGTAGCTGGAGGCAGTGTCTGAGTATTCGTTAATGTCCCCATCTGCTGCGTCCCTGAACATCAGCCAGTCAGTGGTGTCAAAGCAGTCCTGGAGGGTCGCCACACACTCGTCACTCCATAGGTGAACTGACCTCTCAACCGGTCTGACCTGTTTGAGCTTTTGTTCATATGCGGGGAGAAGAAGAATGGAGGTGTGATCAGCCTTCCCAAAGGCAGGGCGGGGGAGGGGTTTGTAACTGCCCTTGAATGTTGTATAACAATGGTCAAGGATCTGGTCTCCACGTGTGAAGAAGTCAATGTGCTGATAGTATTTGGGCAGGACTTTCTTCATGTTAGCTCTGTTGAAATCACCAACAACAATGAAGGCTGCCTCTGGGTGCACATTTTCCAGACCATTGATAATCCCATACAGTTCATCCAAAGCAGCGGCCTTGTCTACCTGGGGGGGGATGTAGACTGCACTCATGACGACCGCAGTGAATTCCCGAGGTAGATAGAAGGGTCTGATTTTTACAGTTAGCAGCTCAAGGACCGGAGAGCAGTGAGATGCTAATACCGCTACATCCGTAGCCCAGAGAGAGTTAACCATAACACAGACCCCTCCGCCCCTGCACTTCCCTGAGTCAGCTGTTCTGTCCTGGCGGTATATGGTGAATCCCGACGGGGTAACCGCTGCGTCGGAGATCTCCGGAGACAGCCAGGTCTCAACGAACGCCAGTACACAGCAGTTCCTGATGTCCCGTTGGAATTTGACACGAGCGTTAAGTTCATCCATTTTGTTGTCGATGGACTGAACGTTAGCTAGTAAGATGGTTGGAAGAGCAGGTTTGAAGCATCGTTTCCGAGTTCGAACAAGGACTCCAGCACGCCGGCCACGTTTCTTCTTTCTCCGTCTAGCGGGTAAACAGAACGGCGAAACAGCAAAGGGCCAGCTGCAGTCCGAGCTCGCACTCCGAGAAGTGGAATTAAAGTTCGTAAAATGATCCTTGCCAAGTGACAACTTAATGTCCAGAAGTGTCTGCCGGTCGTACTGAATAAACGACAATATAACATTGACAAAACAAGTAACGAACACTAAAAAGACTAACAAAAAGCTGGGTTTTTGCGGAGCTCTTGTCGACGCAGCCATCGCGTAGGCGCGCCGGAAGTCGTTTTGGGAAGAGTGTTTGGGAACATCTCCATGATGGCCCCCAGGTCTCGCTTCATCCGCCTCGTCAGGTGTAGCCCAGTCACTTGGCTGAGGTCGTTTCCCCCGGCGTGGAGCACCATTATGTCCGGGCTGGGAAGCATGCCACACTTCTCACGGAGCTTAGGCACAAGGTCTGCCCACCTCATGCCCCTCACCCCTACCCATTCAATATGGCACTCCAGTGCAAGGTCGGGGTACAGTCCGACTTCCTCCGCGTGTTGCGCAAGCCAGTATACCAACGAGCTGCCAACGATCCAGACGTGGGGACAACTTTGGTTTTCCATGGTGTGATATCATCCAACATCCAACATCTGCCTCTAGCTGGCTTCCCGCTTTTCAAACAATGCAAGGCTAACATCTGCTTGTTTATTTGCCGCCTGTGTCTGTGTTGTTTTTATTCACAATATTCTCATTGGTTGGCCTAGAAGACAAATAGCTCTATATTATTTCTGAGACACTCGTGTCCTATTTTGTAATTTTACCACCATGATCGGCATCATTTGAGTAATGAGGGCAAGCACAGGCTTATTGATTACTTAAAAAACGTTTTGTTTCATTATGCAAGATAGAGGAGCCTAGTTAGAGAAGGATTGCACAAAGAATGCTCCTGCAACAAGTTGTTACTTCCCCTGCAAGAGGGAATGGTGATCAGCAACCTCATAGTTGAATCAAAACGAATACATTTGGCAGACCGGTGTAAAAATGGACCTAATCTCTATGATTTAAACGTCATTGTAAGTTTTGCCCTTCTTGTGATATTTTCAGGCATTTATAGCTTACTCATATTGCATTCATTCATTAATAAAGAACCCCCTTTGAAGCTTATTTTAACAACGACGTTACCAGCAGTAGCTATCTCAGATGGAATCGCGATTCAAATAGTAGGCTACCATAGGCTAACTGAAAATATGCCCCCAAAAACGTAAATAAGATTGACATTTATTTAGGGGAAAATCATTCATTCATAAAAATGTCAGTGGTAGCGATCATTGTCAGTAACAAGGCAAAATGCGATATAGCCCTGCTGTGTGGAGAAGCTGCCCCGGTAAATTGTAGGCTACTACTACTACTAGACTGTCTTGGTAGCGATTGCGTTGGTTGAATTCGATTGAACATTACTTCCGTTGTACGGTCTAGGCTGAAATGAATTATTTTCATGAACAGATTGACAAAGTTTAGGCTGTGGCAATGGAGTTCAGGTTAGTAGTCACTAGTCAGATAGTTTCACCTATTGAAATACTTTTTATTTAAGTAAGGGTACAGTAGTGCCGAACATGTGCCGCCGTTTGACTTCCTAGTACTGTAGCTAAACAGCTGTGGAGATGTTTTTGTTAGCTACTAAACTAGGCTACAGCAATGCTACACTGGTTTGAAACCACAGGTAATGATCATTTCACCCACAAATCGTTTACTTGTAATCTAATGTCATAATAAATCCTACAACGAAAATGTATTTGTGAGGAATGTTTATTTTAACGATTGAAAACAGATGCATCATATACCGCTGTAGTATGTGTTGCCCGGGCAACAGAGGCTAATGTCATGATGCTAATTAGCATTAATACTTCAGTGAAATGGTAGACTACTGTTTCCGAAAGTAGATGTACTTCCTTAATGATATTAGCTTGTATTGTACAATACACATTACAATTGTGTGTCATATCACAAAGTAAAATGAGCAAATAGTTATCACCCAGGCCTCTTTGCTTGTGGCGTTTCTGCAGCTGCCTTGCAGTAAAGCAGTTAGCCTAGCCATCTCCCAGAAATTAACGAGCTGCTAAACTAATGTTCTGCTAGAGATAGTCACGCGAGTTTTCGTGACGTTAGTGGCGTCAGTGACTGTGGCTAGCAAGTTAGCCACCGTTAGCTTCACTTTTCGCCACTAAAACGTAATTTCTACTTAAACCGTGCAACGGAACGTAAATCCCAATACAAGCAACTCAATTCCTACCAAAACGAAACGTTTGACACCGAGGTTGTCTATGTAGTCCAAATATTAACAAAGTTTTAGGGGGGCAAAAATAAATAATATTAATAATAATATATATGTGAGATAACAATGGTTTGTGCTCGCCGAAGGCAAATATGAACTAGCCTGTCTTCCAGCCCAACTTAGTCCCGCCCACAAAAATTGGTCGGGAAGTTGGGTCTGGAGGGGCTTGTATTGGGGACAAACTATAGACCAATTATTTGTTTGTAAACAATCGGGATGCGCGCGCACTGTGGCTGCAGAAAACCGGGAAAGGATAGCATTTTAAATGGCAAAAGGACCACACGGATAATACAAATAGTTAGATTTAAAAAGACCAAAAGCGTTGAGGAGGACATGCCTTTAGGAGAGAAACCGATTACCCAATGATCTGTCGCATCAGAATTTTGATTTGGGTCACGAAAGTCTTGAAATTTGAGTGAGAATGTCGCCCGGTACAGACCGCATAGTCGAGCGGCAACCATGTCTTCACGTCATGTCACAAAGTTCATAATTTTACACTTTTACAATCAATTCTACATTTAAAAAGTCGAGCAGGGCAGCTTTCAAGAGATATGGGAATTCTGCTTTTAGTCAGCCGGTCCGATTATTTTTCTGATTTGTTTAAACTGGCAATCTGAGTGAGACTACATCCCAATTACACTGTTTTGACGTTAGCCTCAGTCAGACTCGCTCACTGGCAGTGTGCACAATGTTGTATTTCACTCCATTCTACACCAGAAACGTCAGGGAGTACTGCCTAATGTAGATACGAGTCTGGTGAAGATAGCCAGAATCTCGGATTTCTTTAACCTGTCTGTTTCATTCGTCATTTGCCTAAGAAAGCGACCTCCGTTAGCCAGGATAGTTTTGCCCGATCACTTGGACAGGCTATTTAAGGGTATCGGGGTCAAGTGACTTTTGTGCATAGACAAGTGAACGTAAATGTATTTGTCCAAAGGCCAAGAGCCTCAAAAAGTTCATATCAAGCCCTGCAATCCAGTGGCCAGAGATATATGATGACCTGAACGACACTCCAAGAGTAATAGAACGGGAAGAAGTTCGTCTTTTGCAACCCACATGCGCAATTGAGCCTGCTTGACAGTTGTGTGACGTAGGGTGATAATTGGTCTATATAAAACCATGAGCTGGGCGGACCAATGAAATTGCCAGGGCAGGCTTTATACGAATATGGACAGATGATCAACAGTAACGTAATCAACAATGTCACGAAAAAGCGCTTGGGTTTAATTCGTTTTTAACAAACAACATATTACATTGCTCTGATTGGTTGTAGGTCTATCCAATTGAGCGAAGAGGCATTTGTTTTACGAGTTCGGTTGAGAGGAGCCAGCTGAGGTGGCTCGGGCATCTGATTAGGATGCCTCCTGGACGCCTCCCTGGTGAGGTGTTCCGGGCACATCCCACTGGGAAGAGGCCCCGGGGAAGACCCAGGACACGCTGGAGGGACTATGTCTCTCGGCTGGCCTGGGAACGCCTCGGGGTCCCCCAGGAAGAGCTGGTGGAAGTGGCCGGGGGGAGGGAAGTCTGGGCCTCCCTGCTTAGGTCGCTGCCCCCGCGACCCGATCCCCGGACAAGCGGCAGATGACGGACAGAAGGACGGAGTTCGGTTGAAACACGCCACATAGTCACAGCCCAACGGAGAGTTGTGCTAACTGTGTTAAGAGTTTAGGAAACTTGTTAAAGGCATTGAAAAAACTGTCATAGCGATTGTGAAAAACTGTAATAGTTCTTTATTGATTGTGTCTAGCTAAAAGGGCAGAGGGCAAGTGTACAGCAGCTAAATTGGTCAATAAAGTAGCTAGCTTGCGATCGAGTTTCAGGGTACTTGCTGCCGTGCAGACCCTGCTTTGTTTACATAATTAGGGTCATTGTCAGCCTTAGCATATTTAAGGCGGCCAGCATTGCATTGGCAGCCTTCTCTGGCAGCCTCTGTCGGACAAAGAAAGAGTCTACCTGTGGGTAGTAATGGGGGAAACAAAGCTTTCCGAAGCAACAAGCTATTTGACACAATTGTGTCGAAAAACTATCGCTTTTTCGTATCTATCTTGTGAGGGAAGGAATCAAGTGACGTCAAGTCCTCAAGACGTCAGTCTAACAATCGTCATTGACAACTTGATAAATAAAGGTTATGTGACAAATGTGTCGATGTGTAAGTGTCAAATATGTTATCATATATCTTGTTGTATTATAAACAACATAACATCTTTGCAATTATACATTCATAATATTTATGTTCCGGTTCTTATAGCAATATTCACGTAAACAGTTTGGTTCAGTATGGCCTCATGGTAAGAGCTCTGCCTTTCAGACTGATCTTGCAAGTTTGAATCTTGGTGACCTTGTTTTAGAGGAAATATATGCTTAATGAATACATTATTATTTGATAATGTAGACTAGCGTCTCAGGTTTTGGAACATGTTTTTGAAACATGGAAAGGCATGGACACATTTAAAGGCTGGAAAAACTAAATGTAGCCCATGTGCTTGTGTAAACAATGCAAGGTGTTGATTACAGAACTGGTCAATTGGGGATGATTCAAAGATTTTTATTCAGGAAAAGTATTTTTTCCACAGTCCTAGCACTCAAACGACTTATTTTCTTGCTTACAATCTCACCAGGCACTGATGTTGCTGGCATGTGTAAATCAATTATACAAATTGGGATAAACTGTTTGTCTCATGGCCCAGTATGCCAATGGATCCTCCCCTCTGGGGAGGTAGGGGTCACTGAGGGTACCGCTGGACTTCCACTGTTGCATCTGCTACAGCACTTTGGACATTACGTGTTGCACCTGCCGGGAACCACGAAAAGGAAATGTTGAATTTAGTGCATGCGAAGCGCTGTCAAATTGTCAGCATTCTCAAATGATCCTCAACAATGTTTTGTAACCAACCAATGCGGCTGTCCAGTAGCTCCCAAAGGTTGTCAGTGTCCTGTACAGCCATTGATGTCCCTGGGATCTCCTATGGTGGGACTGACTGCCAAATCAAAGTGATTAATGGTGTGGTCACCAGGGCGGAGATTTCCTCAGGACATGCATTTAAATAATACAATAAAGGATCAGACAATGACAATATGATACAAAGGGAAACGTATTACCTGTGTAGTTGCAGAGGAACTCTGAATGTAGGTGGATTATTCCGCTGTGATCCTTTCTACAGCTTCTTGCACATAGGTCTGATTTCCAAAGGCTAAGGTCTTGAATCGTGGGTCCAGCACCGTAGCCATGACCTTTGAAGATGAAACTCTGCTTTTCAGAGAGCTCTACAGTTGCATGGTTAAAAGGTCAAAGGATTTCCAGGCACTGGGATACAGTCTGTAGTAGGGCTGGGCGGTGTGACGGTATATACCGTGTGACGGTAGAAATGTGTCTACTGGGAGAGATTTTGGCTATACCGTTTCAACCGCGGTATACTTTTCAGTGTTTCCCACACATAGACTAACGTGTGGCGGTGCGCCACAGAATCAACACCGGCCGCCATATATTGCGTTTGAAAAAAAAAAAAATAAAAAAACACTATTTAAGTTAAAACACGCAGCAAATTCTTTCAGCTGCATTTCCTTTCCCTGCTCTCTTTCCGTCTCTCTGTCACTTACGCGTCTTTCTCACATAAATACAGTCACAACGTCAGCACACGTAAGCAATAGTGGCGGAACCAGACTTTTATATATTGGGTGGCCAAGGGGTGGCCAGGGCTACTTCAGGGGGTCCACAGACCAAGACTGAAAATGTGTGTGTAACCTTAGCCTGGTATCTAAGCAGTGTAAATTATTCATATGATTGCTGATGAGAAATAGAAATTCTAATTCACTTAAGCCTGAGTTCTTCAGTGTGGCCTAGTATTGTTCACTAGGGTTACTTTAATCAACCAGGTTAGAGGTTAGATCCTTCTTTTACATTAAAACATAATTATTAGTGCATACTCACACAAAAAATGCCACAACCATCAAAACAATAACACTCATGAATCAACAACCAGCATTTTAAAGTGAGGCTTAATCGGAAAAAAAACTTTTGTGTAGGCTTACATGTGTGGCCTACAAACACAAGCTAAACTTGGCATGTGACTGACTGCCTAGTATGCTCTGACCTGGTGCCTGTAGCTTTGGGGAGGCAGCTGCTCTGAGGTCTTGGTGGTGGTGCAAGGACTGGGGTCTATTTCCACCTGATCCTGTTTGCTCAGCTTTTTGAACAAGTCTGCTATCTCATCCTTTCTTTTAATGTTTGAAGTGAACCGTAAGCAAAAATAACATGTAGGCCTACACATCCAATGACCCACTTTTGATCTTAAATCTTAAACATATCCCCATTATTATCTTCAATCAACTACCAGCCTTAGTTAGGCTACTAGATCATGGCTAGCCCTACTCTGAAATACGTATTTCAAACAGTCATATACAATAGCAAACAGGGTAGCTATCTGACTGCAATGTTTATCTTTTGTAACGTTAATAGATTGATAAGACATCTCATCAAGGAATCTTAGCAGTTACAGTACAAAAATAGTGTAGCGAGTAGCGACCCACACAGAAAGGCGTGTGCAAGTTAAATGTTAGGCTGTTGGTTGTTTACCAGTAGTGTTCGGGGGGTCCGACGTGCCAATCAACCTGCTGTCTGCCTGCAGTCTCTCTTTGGCATTGGTGCTAGACGTAAAGAACATCACAATCCTCCTGGCTCGTGTGCGGATGTCATGTATCTCAGGGGTGACCTCCAGTGTGTTCTTCACCACCGGGTTGAGGGTGTGGGCAAAACAAGGCACATGGCACATTCCCAGTAGCTTTGCACATAGAATCATATTGTAGGCATAGTCAGTAATTAGGCAATGAACTTTGTCCTTTAGGCCCCATTCCCCAAGCAGAACAGTCTTGTTGGCCACTTCCACCAGCTCTTCTTGAGGGACCCCGAGGCGTTCCCAGGCCAGCCGAGAGACATAGTCCCTCCAGTGTGTCCTGGGTCTTCCCCGGGGCCTCTTCCCAGTGGGAGTGCACAAAACACCTCACCAGGGAGGCGTCCAGGAGGCATCCTGATCAGATGCCCAAGCCACCTCAGCTGGCTCCTCTCAACACGGAGGAACAGCGGTTCTACTCTGACCCCTCCCGGATGACCGAGCTTCTCAGCCTATCTCTAAGGGAGAGCCCGGACACCCTGTGGAGAAAGCTCTTTTCACCAAACCGGACCCCCTCAATGCCCTGGCTGCGCCCATATATTCTGTCCATATAAGTTATGAACAGAATCGGTGACAAAGGAGTCCAACCCTCGCCAGGAACAAGTTTGACTTACTACTGGCAATGCAGACCAAACTCTGGTACAGGGACAGGACAGCCCCGATCAGGGAATCCAGTAGCCCGTACTCTCGGAGCACCCCCCACATGAGCCCCCGAGGGACACGGTCGAATGCCTTTTCCAAATCCACAAAACATGTGTAGACTGGTTGACTGGTTGGGCGAACTCCCATGTACCCTCCAGGACTCTGCCGAGGGTATAGAGCTGGTCCACTGTTCCAAGGCCAGGACGAAAACCACATTGCTCCTCCTGAATCCGAGGTTCGACAATCCGACGGACCCTCCTCTCCAGGGGTCTCATTTATAAAACTATGCGTAGGATTCTCACTAAAAGTGTACGTACGCCCAAAAGCCTAAAATGGCGTACGCACACAAATTCATATTTATAAAACCCTGCGTACGTACACCTGTATGCAATGTTCCCTTTATAAATCATTACATTTGGTGGCCGGTAGATCCCCAATTAAAAAAGACTGTGCAGTGGCGTCAACTGTGCCAGTGATACCGCGAGTCGAGATATACAATTTGAAAACAAAAGCGTTTTGTTATGAACAGTAGTCTATTAAAGTCTGGACTGATAACGAGGACGTAGAGAGTAGCGATTCACGGGAGCTTAACAACTGTATTTCCAGTTTTTGACATATGAGGATATTTGCACAGTATTAAAGAAATATATTTAGTTATACACTGTGTTCTGCAGTTATCTAAAGGTAGGATATGTGATGTTATCCTGTATTCCATGCAGTCAGGGAATCTCCCCCTCCTGCAGTCCCGTAGTGGACAATCTGATGGTGAGGAAGCGCTGAATTCTGATTTAAAATTTGAGTTGGATTGTGCAAGGTTTTTATGGAACAATTATCCCTCAGTACAAGCGCAAATAACACTGCTGGATGTAATCTTCATTATAATCATGAAATTGAATGAAAAAAACGTGTATGAGGAAAACTGAATATATAAATATTACGAGTAATGTTCTTCACACATTCAATTTACATTTAGTCATTTAGCAGACGCTCTTATCCAGAGCGAGTAAGTACAGGGACATTCCCCCAGAGACAAGTAGGGTGAAGTGCCTTGCCCAAGGACACAGCATCATTTGGCACTGCGGGGAATTGATCCAGCAACCTTCTGAATACTAGCCCAACTCCCTCACCGCTCAGCCATCTGACTCCAAATTTCTGCAGTCTGACTACAGTACGGTCATCTGCGTCGCCAATTCCAACTGTTTCCAAAATGTGCGTAGGCCTACGGGAGGGTCAGAGTTTGCGTGGAGGACTGCACATTCTCCCGTCAAGTTTGTTTTTTCATAAATCACAATCTTTGCGTTGAACGTGGCGTACACACATTTTCAGCCCCGTTTTGTGCGTACGCAAGCTTCATAAATGAGACCCAAGGACCCCTGAATAGACTTTCCCAGGGAGGCTGAGGATTGTGATCCCCCTAAAGTTGGAGCACACCCTCTGGTCCCCCTTTTTAAAGAGGGGAACCACCACCCCGGTCTGCCAGTCCAGAGGCACTGTCCCCAATGTCCACGCGATGTTGCAGAGTCAAGTCAACCAAGACAGCCCTACAACATCCAGAGCCTTGAGGAACTCCGGGCGGATCTCATCCACCCCAGGGGCCCTGCCACCGCGGAGCTTTGTAACCACCTCGGCGACCTCAGCCGCAGGGATAGAAGGGCCCCCCCGATGTCCCCAGACTCCACATCAGAAAGCGTGTTGGTGGAATTAAGGAGGTCTTTGAAGTATTCCTTCCACCGATCCAGGACGTCCCCCGTCGAGGTCAGTAGCGCACCATCCCCACCATATACAGCGTTGACAGTGCACTGCTTCCCCTCCTGAGTCGCCGGATGGTGGTCCAGAACCTTTTCGAAGCCGTTCGGAAGTCATTCTCCATGGCCTCGCGGAACTTCTCCCATGCCTGGGTTATTTCCTCCTTGACTGCCAAAGCCGCTTTCCGCTTGGCCTGCTGGTACACATCAGCTGCCTCTGGAGTCCCCCCAGCCATTTAAGTCCTTAAGGCCTCCTTCTTCAGCTTGAACTCGATGGAGCAGCCAGTTGCGGTTGTTCCAAAATGAGCCGTTATGGCAAAACCAACTCAACTGCATGTATAGGCTTTAAATAATAAAGGTTTATTTTAAAGTATATCAGCCACTGTAGGCCTACCATAATAGTGTATATATAGCCTAGGTATATTCAGGGCTCGACAAATTTTGGCAACCAAATTGTGACAAGTGGTAACCTAATCATCACCCCTGGTTGCCCTGGCAACCACATTAATGTAGCCCACTTTTTTATGTACTTTATTTTCATTACAAATAAATCATCATTGATGGCATTCGAGCATATGCTTTGCGGATGTTTAAATTTGCGTTCTGATTTGTTTAGATGGAGTCAGGTGGCTGAGCGGTGAGGGAGTCGGGCTAGTAATCTAAAGATCGCCAGTTCGATTCCCGGCCACACCAAATTACGTTGTGTCCTTGGGCAAGGCACTTCACCCTACTTGCCTCGGGGGGAATGTCCCTGTACTTACTGTAAGTCGCTCTGGATAAGAGCGTCTGCTAAATGACTAAATGTAAAATGTTAATGTAATGTTTACTACGTCGCCTCTGTCAGATATAGGCTAATTGTTATATTTTCCACATATGCAGGGTTTTGATACAGAAAAGCATTTTTCATTCACAATGGCAAGATTAGCCTATAGCCACATCCGTCGCTAAGGGCGGGGCATAGGGGCCGGGTTTAAAAACAGATCAAAGACAGTATATAAGAAGATGGATATCTATAAGTGGTTGAAAAGCCCAACAACAGTCTCCTCTGCCACAATTGAAACAACACCGACGCCTGATGTTGGAGGAGACTAAGTTGACAGTCTGAGCCTGATGCTAGCTCCGTGGAGCCCGACCCTGGGCCTGGCAAGTCAAGTGCAACCACGACTGGGGCAGCATTTGGGCCACAACAAATGCCTGTTGAATCAGTGGGTGTGAGTGACCTCGGCACAGACAAACCCAAACAGGTTGTGTTGAGGAAATATCCAGTTAAAATGTTTGGTTCAAAAAAGCGATCATTTTCCCATAGCTGGTATTTGGACAGGGACTGGCTTGAGTACTCAGTGGAAAAAGACTCCGCATTTTGTTATGCCTGCAGGAAATTCAAATCTGCATCATCGGACGCGACCTTCTCCATTAACCCTCACGCTCTCCTCATTGTCTATGCAGCTTGCATTTATTCCTCGCCCTGTCTCCGGGTCGTTGTGACCCACAGCTCCGTCTATTACGCCATCTTCGCGCTGTGTCGGGGTCATTGTGACCCACACTGGGGGAATATAAAGGATTCACTTTATTTTTTTTGTATTATGAGAAGTTGTCAGAAGACCGCTGTGGGTCACAAGGAACCGGAGACAGTGCGGGGTTGCGTAATAGACGACACAGACGTTGCAGGCAGAGACAGCACAAAGAACAAGCAACTCCCCTTGTGGTCTAGTGGCAAGGCTGCAAGGCTGTCAACTCCACAGCCCTGGATTGCTCCCCGGCCAGGGAAAATATGATTTATTTATATTTTTTTATGTAGACAGATAATGTTTCACTTTTATTTTTGTATTACGAAAGGTCGTCAACACGAGAGTGGCGTAACAGACTAGGTATGGTGAGTCACAGCGCAGACTAGGATACAGCGCGAGAGTGTAATAATAGGCAGGTAGACAAGGCTAGAAATAAAAAGTTTCACTTTATTTATTTATTTTTGGCTATGAAAAAGTTGTCACATTGTCAGTTTGACTCACCACGACCCCAAAACGGCACGAGAGTGGCGTCATAGACTAGGCAGACAACGCGAGGAATAAAATCAAATGTTTCACTTTATTTTATTTGTTTTTGTACCATGAAAAGTTGTCACACCGTGCATGACACCGTGCATCACAATGACCCTCAGACAGCACTATGGATAGACCTCCAGCCTGCCGTCCTGATACATCATCTATTCATCCCATGCATGTAGTGGTGGTGGTGGTGGTGGTGCTGCTGGTGGTTGTGGTGCCGGCAGCGGCAGCAGCAGGAGCAGCAGCAGCAACAGCACTGTGCTGTGACTTGAGCAAAGCCCATCTTCTGCACTCGACTGAGTTGTTCAGTCTCCTGCACACACTCCCGCAGGTCGTCCAGGGTCAACGGGAACCTCTCCTTGGCCGAAGCCCAGCTCAGTGGGGCATGTGGGGCAGTATACACGCGAACAGGATTTGCAGACATGCCTCTTACAACCGCGACAAACCGTGAACGTTTTACGGTCCTTCTTCACCGTGCAGACTTGACATCTCTTCCTCTTACTGGCAGGGACCGGCGAGGTCGGTCCTGCCGATGAACAGGCGGCGGCGGCGGCGGCTGCTGCGCCATCCTCTTCGGGTTGTTGTCGAGGAGGTGGATCGCGACAGCTGGCCATCCGTAGATCTTTCACAACCGCGGCAGCAGCTTCCGCGCGGGGCAGACATCGTCTCCTCTCGATCAGCGGAGTCACGAGGGCCCTCCCGAGCTGCTTGAGGAAAAACCTCCTCTTGTTGCGCTTACGCGGCATCCAGTTGGGGTTGACCTCTCTCCATATCACAAAGGCATTGTAGGAGGAAACGTCAACGATGTTGCTGAAGATGACGAGGGGCCACCGGGCCGTCTTCCTTTTACAGCTGTAGGCCGCGATGACCTTGTCCAGATTGTCTACACCTCCTTTGTTGCGGTTGTAGTCTAAGACGATGGGCGGTTTGCCGTTGTTTCTGTCGCTGATTTCGTCGTTTGTGTGGCGTGTGCTAATGAGTAAAATGTTCTTATTTTTCTTTGCGAGGTAGGAAACCAGAGTGGTGGTGGGAGTGAAGGCGAACTGCGACGACAGCACCCGTCGCCTGTTCGTCGTCGTCAGCAGCTCGGACGGGAGCTCGGTCCTGTTCTTTCGCACGGTGCCAACCATGGTCATGTTTCTCGTCGCCATGAGCTCTCGTCCGAGGTCATAGGAGGTGAAGAAATTGTCACACATGACATTGCGATCCTTCAGGCCGTCTGTCATATCGAGCACGACGCGCATCCCCTGGCTCCTCTCCGGGGCTCCGTCGCTCGACTTCCCGGAGTAAACTTGCATCTTCCAAGCGTAGCTTGATTTTGCGTCGCACGTGACCCACGACTTGATCCCATACTTTGCCGGTTTGCTCGGCATGTACTGCCTGAAAGGACACCGTCCTCTGAACGCGACCAGTTGTTCATCCACGGTAACTTCGGGCCCTGGGTCGTAGAGGCGGGGTAATCTCTCTACCCACATATCCCAGACCTCTCGTATCGCCGCCAACTTGTCCGTGGCGCGTCTCGCCGCTCGCGTCCCACGGTCGTCAAATCGTATCGACGTCGAATAGGTGTAGAAGACTTTCAGCTGCATGGTAGCGCGGAAAATCGCTCTGCCGCTTTGCGCGTCCCATAGACTGGCGGCCGCTTTGCCTCGGGACTTGTACACCCCTGACAGGATTAGCAGCCCTATGTAGGCACGTAGGTCAGAGGCGTCCATGGCTTTCCACTCCTCTCCGCGTTTCAGATAGCCTTCCCGATTTGTCTCGTCCAAGCGTTGGAAACGGCGTACGCTGTGGGTCCTCTGAGGGTCCTCTCACGGCTGTCACGTTGCGACAGCAGCCTCGGATTCCTCAGATACGCAACCGTAGGCCATTCAATTTTGCCATCTTTCGACAAGAAAGTATCTCTGTCGATTTCAGGGGCTCGGGCGGCGGCGGCTGCTGAGTTGTCGTCGACTGCATTATACTCTTGCCCGTCTGCTTGTTCCGACACATGCTCCGCGTACTCTTGCCCGTCGTCTTTTTCTTCTTCTTCTTCTTCCTGCTCCTCTGCCACATGCTCCACACACTCTTCGCCGTCTTCTATTTCTGACACATCCTCGGTCTCCTCTTCGGACTCACTTTGCTCGATATTTGCAAACATCTGTTGTAGAACTTGCAGGGCACTGAAATCCCAAGCCATAGCTGCGTGACCCTAGACAACGGCTGTCCTGACCCCCAACGAATGTGTGTTAGTAGCACTTGCCTACAGCTCACGTGATTACATGGACAAATGATTGATGACATGATCGACGATCGTAAAGGCCGTGGTTGGACTAAATGGAGTGGGAGAGTGGGATGTTTATATATTTATATAAAGGTATATAAAGGCAGGCATGTCTCGCCGCGGTTTGCCCTGACGCTCGACCTGACGTCGCCCCGGCCTCAAATTCCAAGGGGTGACACCCCTCTGGGCGAGCGAGCGTGCGGGCGGGAGGGACGCCCGGCCAATTCTCCCGCCTAGAGGGATCGACGATCGTGAAGGCCGTGGTTGGACTAAATGGAGTGGGAGAGTGGGATGTTTATGTATGTAAGTAAAAGTATGAAATTATAAAAGTGACCAACAGGTAAGTTCGTCTATCACGTAACCCACAATCGTTCTTCATAATCACAATAGCGTGATAATATTCCACTCCACGAGGCCTGCCATGCCCAGGCCATGCCAGGCGGGCGTGCGGGTGGGCAGGCATGTCCCGCCGCGGTTTCCCCTGACGCTAGACCTGACGTCACAGGCCTAACACGCCTCCGGGCGAGCGGGCGGGCCGGCGGCCGGGCAGGCAGGCAGGTCCCGCCGCGGTTTCCCCTGACGCTCGACCTGACGTCACAGACCTAACACGCCTCCGGGCCGGCCGGAGGGACGCCCGGCCAATTCTCCCGCCTAGAGGGATCGACGATCGTGAAGGACGTGGTTGGACTAAATGGAGTGGGAGAGAGCGATGTTTATATATATTTATATATATATTCTCCGGCCGAGAGGGAAAGAAGTTTGAAACAGCACAGGAAATCTCTCTCTCTCTCTCTCTCTCTCTCTCTCTCTCTCTCTCTCTCTCTCTCTCAAGCCCTAGCCACCTAGTGTTAACTAGTGATATAACGTGGTATATTTACTTTGAGGGTCACAATGACCCGAAGGTAGCGCAAGGGTTAGGCGATCAGACATGATTTATTAATCTTCGTCTTTGCTCCAGAAGAACATGTCAACAATCTATAATGACGCCGTAACATACCACGATGTTATGTTAGGCCAGTGGTCACCAACCTTTTTAGGCCAAAGATCACCGACCTTTGCCTTGGTGACCCGAAGATCTACCTATTGAGGCGTTGAGAGACAGAACAGACTCCAGACTGAACTTACAACTTAACTTTATATTTGGCCTTATTGTAATTGAATGAAATCAAACACTTTGTGAACAATATGAACAAGAAAAAACACTTTTGCAATGAGCAGGCTGGATATGAACGGTTTTATTTATAAACTGAAGTTACAACACAACACTGACAAATTTCTCATGTGACAAGTCAGTGTGATGGCTGTGACTGAACACTGTCTGTGAGTGCCTTGTAGTTTGGCTCATAAGCAGAGACAGCCAGTCTGAGGCAGTCTGTGAGGTGTCTGTCAGTAAGCCGGCTCCTGTACTTGGATTTGGTGATTTTCATCTGTGAAAATGCCATTTCACAGAGGTAGGTCGATCCAAAGTAGGCACTCACTTTTAGTGCACATGCACTGAGGAGAGGAAACTTCTCTCGGCTGACAAGTCCCCAAAAGTCACTGTCCCTTGACCTGGCTTTCAGCTCAATGTCATTTTGCAAATCAAGCATCTCCATGTCCACTCCACTTGGCAAAGCAAATGCTTTCTCGAATTGGTCTGCAACCTCCTCTGTATTAATAGGCAGGAATGGGTTTGAAAGAAATGCAGCAATATCCTTCATGATTTCTAACTCACCAAAACGTCGACTGAACTCCGCTGCCAGTTTGTCCAGGTGCACACAGTACTGCTCAGGGTGAAAGTCAGAAGAGTCTTTGATGGACTGTGAAATTTTTTCCAGGTTTGTAAAGTGTGTCAGCGTCCCTTTCCTCAGATTCGTGGTCCAGACACAGAGTTTGGCCTTGAACGCATTCACTGCGCTGATCATGTGGAGGAGGTGCCGGTCTTTTCCCTGGAGTTCGTGGTTGAGCGAGTTCAGTTTTCCGGTTAGGTCCGTCAGAAACCCCAGGTCCAGTAGCCACGCATCCGTTGAAAGTTCCTCGTGCTCCTCGTTCCTTTTCGACAGAAACGTCTTAATCTCAGGCAGCAAGTCTGCGGTGACGGTCAATAGTTCCTTAAACAAATCCCCATCTGTAAAAGGTCTCTTGTGTTTAGCCAAAATGTGGCTAATACGAAATGACGCCTCAGTTGCAGCCTTACTTTGAGACGTAGGTTGTGAGAAAAGCGACTGTTGAGCCTTCAACTCCACTTTCAGCTCCTGAACTTTTTTGGCGCGGATTGCGCTCTTTGGTGGATAGCAGTCTTTGAATTTCGGATGGTTAGTGTTGTGGTGCCGCTCCAAATTCCCTCGCTTAGACAGTGCATGTGGCTGGTGGCACAACATACACACACTCTTGTCTTTTACCAAGGTAAAGATGAATTCCTCCTCCCATTCATGATGGAAACTGTAGTTTTTCGCCCTCTTTCGTGGTGCCTCTGCCATGCTTGCTAACACTATGTGGACAACACGGCCGGGTAAATAAACAAACCAACGGCAACCACGCCCACAGGTATCCTGGGATAGCAGGTCTCTCAAAGGTCGTCTTCGGGAAAAAACGCCCATTTATTCTGTCGGTGAATTGCTTTGCAACACGCACAGGCCAATATGCAAATCCAGGTACAAGAGAACGCGCGTTCAGTTTAAGAATCCTCCGCGTTCATGAATTAGTCGGAGATCAGTATTTCTGAATTTATTTTGGAGATCGACAGGGAAAGTCTCCGAGATCGACACGTCGATCGCGATCGACAGGTTGGCGACCTCTGTGTTAGGCTATAATTAGGCTACGTTTGTCATCCCATGAGCATAATAACATTCATTGAATATTGGTTAAATCTGCTTTAAATAACGGAAATAAACTTTACAAATAACCGTCATGTATGTGTGCAACCATTTGTTACAATAAAGGCAGGCAACTGTAGATTATCAAGCCAATTCTCCTTGTTCTCATTCAGCTCAGGTAAATCAGCAATTATTTGATGGTCCCTTTTGTGCTCGTCTCCTGTTCGTATCCGCAAGCACAACGTTTCCAGGCAACTTTTCAAGAGACATATATAAGGGGTGCTAGTTTACCCATTTCGGATTGGTTTCAAACTTAGCAAAAATATTCTATGAAAAAGCCTAGTAGTATGAGGCAGGGTCGAGAAACAAACTAAAATTATTGGGGAAGATAGCTTTAGATATGTTGACTGGAGTTATTAGAATAAAAACGACCGGACGAGTCGGGTAGCAAATTGGAAATGCAATACCACCTACATCCACCGGGGCCGATGCCTCAAGCCGAGGGAGTAGCATGTGGCTGCAGAGCCGGAGAGCTGCAGTTTCCGGACCGCTGTTTCAGGATCGCAGTTCTAGGACCCTCGTTTTATCTGACAGCGCCACGTAAGGAGTTGGATAAATATGGACCGGAATAATATAATCAATATCTTCCTGCAGTAGTGAATATTGTAGGATTACGGCTCAGAACAAGATGGACTACAATCAGAGTGTAAGTAGCTAATGTGAATCGCGTATGGTTATGTACAGAGTTGGGTAATGTTACTTTTTAAAGTAACTAATTACAGTTACTAGTTACATTCCTTGTAAAGTAACTAGTTACGTTACTTAGCTACTTGCTGTAAAGATTAAGGCGTTAAGTTACTTTTGCATTACATTAAGAAAGGTCTTTTATTTCTAAGACAATTCACCTTGGTCACTCTTATGCCCAGAAGGCACATTTAATGGGTTGACCTCAGCAATAGCACATATTGTACTGAATAGTCGGTGTCACTCGCATATAACATGATCAATCCTCATTATACAGCAATACGGATCAAGGTAATAATCCACCATAATGAAAAGCAATATTTGCATGAAGTTCTTGAAACAAGAAACTCTGTAATGAATGAATTTGTAAAATGCCAGGCAGAAGTCTAGTAGTTAGCTAGCTCTACTATTTACCGGGGCTAGGTATGAATCTAGGAGCAAAACGAAGCTAAGCTATAGCTAGGTATATGGTAGCAAAATGGTGTTCACTTTACTTAAATACTGAACCAAACTTTACTTAATGTAATATAATCCTAAAACCGCTGCAACGATACAGCGACGCATCACACAAGCTTGAGTTCAAATACATTATTTAATGTGTTATTACGTAAGCCTAGTGTACATGCAAGTATTAAATAACTATTTACCTAGTCGGCTCCATGACGCCGGGTAAGTTGGGCTCGTGAGACTGCTCACCAAATGAACCAAGGGGAACCCACTTGTCTAGCATTTTCGTAGGTACCTAGGTTAGCGAAAAGTAGCCTCAACTTTACTAGACTTTTAGCTACATGCTGAGGGCTCGCGACCAAAAGACTAACTTGAGTAACGCGTTACTTTTTTGAACAAGGAACTAGTAACGGATTCATTCAATTAAATAAGTTAAGCTGCCCTATGCCACCGATTCTGTTCATTACCTATATGGACAGAATTTCTAGGCGCAGCCAGGGTGTTGAGGGGGTCCGGTTTGGTGACCTCAGGATCAGGTCGCTGCTTTTTGCGGATGATGTGGTCCTGTTGGCTTCATCGGGCCGTGACCTTCAGCTCTGGAGCGGTTCGCAACCGAATGTGAAGCGGCTGGGATGCGAATCAGCACCTCCAAATCTGAGGCCACGGTAATCGACCGGAAAAGGGTGGAGTTCCATCTCCAGGTCGGGGAGGAGATCCTGAACCAAGCGGAGGAGTTCAAGTATCTCGGGGTCTTGTTCACAAGTGAGGGAAGAATGGAGCGTGAGGTCGACAGGCGGATCGGTGCGGCGTCCGCAGTGATGCTGGCTCTGCATCGGTCCGTCGTAGTGAAGAAGGAGCTGAGTCGAAAGGCGAAGCTCTCTATTTACCAGTCGATCTACGTTCCTACCCTCACCCATGGTCACGAACTATGGGTAGTGACCGAAAGAACGAGATTGCGATCTTTCTCCGCAGGGTGTCCGGGCACTCCCTTAGAGATAGGGTGAGAAGCTCGGTCATCCGGGAGGGGCTCAGAGTAGAACCGCTGCTCCTCCGCGTCGAGAGGAGCCAGCTGAGGTGGCTCGGGCATCTGATTAGGACGCCTCCTGGACGCCTCCCTGGTGAGGTGTTCCGGGCACGTCCCACTGGGAAGAGGCCCCGGGGAAGACCCAGGACACGCTGGAGGGACTATGTCTCTCGGCTGGCCTGGGAACGCCTCGGGGTCCCCCAGGAAGAACTGGTGGAAGTGGCCGGGGTCAGGGAAGTCTGGGCCTCCCTGCTCCCTGCCCCCGCGACCCGATCCCCGGACAAGCGGCAGATGACGGACGGACGGACACGTTTGAACAATTCTGGTACAATTATCTGTTCACTTATGATAATTTAATGCAATACCTTTTTGTGGTTCATGTTGTTTTAATTTGTAACTTGTATAACTGCATGCTCTTATGGGTCTTCCCTTTTGGCATTTGTTTAGTTTTTTCACAATGTATGCTTCATGTTTTGGCTGCTTGCAATGTTTGGGACTACCTCGTTGTTATGATCAGTGACCTATGCTCTTTTGTAAAGCTCTCTCTTGGAAGTCGCTTTGGATAAAATCGTCTGCTAAATGCATAAATGTAAATGTCAATACGAACTTTTAGACTATTTGTTTTGTTATATTGAAACCATAGTGCGATTTTGGCAAGCCCAACTACTGTTGGTGTCTTATATGATAAAGCCAGCACATTAATAAAACTTCAAAAAATGATAAAAGCAAGTGGATTTGATCTGTCAGCTAAATGAAATCTGCAGCCTTCTTAAAAATGAACCATATCATTTGTTAAAAATGTACCATATCATTTGGGTAGGCCATCACATACGGCCTAGCCTGGCTGCCAGCCCAACTTCTCCCCGCCCCAAAAAAATTTGTTCGGGAAATTGGGTCTGGAGGGTCTCGTATTGGGGACAAGTACAGAAAACCAGAATCGGGACGGACCAATGAAATTGCCAGGGCGGGCTTTATACGATGATGGACAGATGATCAACAGTAACGTAATCAACAACGTCACAAAAGAGCTCTTGGGTTGAATTCGTTTTCAACAAACAACATATTTGTCACGACGTGAGGTGGGGTTGGACCCAAATGCAGGGGAGTACCGAGGCATAGCGAGGAACACAGGTTTAATTCTCAAAACGGGAAACAGACAGGGTACACGCAGGGACAAAGGGTAATGCTAAGACAAAGACTGGACACAAAGCAGGAACCTAAATACACAGAAACAAACAAGACACAGGTGAACACAATGAAACTAACGACAACTGAACGAGACAGGTGACGACAATGACAGGGAAACACTAGGGCAGGGCAAAACCAAAAACAATAGGGGGGCACGGCTGTGGCCGTGACAATATTACGTTGCTATGATTGGTTGTAGGTCTATCCAATTGAGCGAAGAGGCATTTGTTTTACGAGTTCGATTGAAACACGCCCCGTAGTCACAGCCCAACGGAGAGTTTTCAGACTCATATTCTGACTAAAATTATGAGTATGACAACGTCAGGCTATATACGGCCTGAATATGCTGAGGAATCTGTCCCTGCAGGATGCAGAAAGGTCTTCATCTCTGGACCAGTTTATCATCCGAGGTAACTAGAGAATGTACATTTCTGCACAATGCCATACAACTTCATCATCTACTATTAATACCTGTTACAGCTCCCACTCCTGCCTGTAGGGTGTGTGTTTTGTTTGCAGGGGCGTAGCCAGGACATTATTTCTGGGAGGGCCAGCGCTGGCCAGTCTTTTATTTGGGGTGGCACATGATTGTCAAAAACTACAATTTTAAAACCCACACACTGCATCACTCAGAGCAGCAGTTTTTCAACGGCTCATCTAGTCTTTTGGACACTAATGATGTCTTATTAATAATCCCATGTTATTGGAATGGGTGTGATTATATCATGTGCGAGTGCGATGTGTCATGATTAAGTGAGGGCCTTAACATGAGACAGGGATGTTTTTAGTGCAAGTGACAGAAAGACACAATATGAATTGTCGAGAAAGAGAGAATCCATGTAGCCTAAATCATTTTACATAATTGTCTTTTTTGTTTGTTAGCTTAGGCCTATTTGTTATTCTTGAGAACATATCTGAGAGTGTCTGTCTGTTGTTCATCTTACATCTTTAGTTTTTCCTTGAGTGTAGAAAAACTAAAGATGTAAGATGAACAATATCACAAGCTCGTCCTCTTTTTTGTTGAGGCTGTTTATGTCTCACTTACTTTAGCGAGAGTTACGTTCCATTAAAGTGAATTAATTGTAGTTCTAGCTACGTAACCAAGGTTCGGAACTAGCCTGATCCGTGTCAGGCTAGAAGTCAAGCTAAACTAAAATGTGTTGCAAATAGTTTCAAACAGGCGGAAACAGAATCTCAAAAGACAGTTCCGTCGAGTAAATTCCTGCGCGCAAAGCACTTTAGTCCGTGTTTGGTAAATTCAGACTTTTTGAAGTGCAGACATGAATGATTCACGTGTTTAGGCCTACTTTATCTCCAAAAAATATATTAATTTAAATTAACAAGTTAAGAATTAATGTCACTGTATCTGTTTCAAAAGCCATTAGTTAATTGACATAAAATAAGGCCTTAGGAACTAAGCAGAGCATCACGACAAGTTACAATCAATTATGGCGTATCCGTTCTTTGACAAGCCTGTGGTGGATGAAGGTGCTCAGATTATACAAAAAGCGTTTATCCCACCAGCCCCAAGGGTCTTCAGAGACAGTAATGCTTCCTTGACCAGTATCTGTGGAAGAAGTATAGGTTCAGCAGGCCCAGCATAGTTTATCTAGATAGATTTAATTGTCATTCTTAAAAATAAAAAAACATAATATATATATAAAATAACACTTTAGCAACACTTAAGGATGGCAATGAACACATAAGAGCAGCCTACCATCCTTTGTAGAAAGGATGGGTAGTAGACTGCAGTTTATGTAGGTAGGCCTAGACTATGTAGTGTGCTGGAATCACACACAAGGAAGCAAATTACCCACTGTAGCCAAGCCTTGACACTGTTCAGTCTGCATCTGTCTATGTCTTTGCATGTGGGACGTTCTTGAACTATGCCAGGAAATATGAAGGGTATACTTTGCTCCAAACAGTACCTGAATATTATTATCATCAGTTGTTCAGGTAATCTTGAAACACAAAGAATCAAGGAGACTTTTTATTCAATTGTATAAAGTATTTTCATAGTTTAAAGTAGCCTATATGTTGACAAGCTTCTATATTACCTCTCCTCTGGCTTCCCCAATATTATAGGTGCAATATACTGTCCCCATGGGTGTATCCAGGCCCAGTGGAAGACTCAGGGGGTGACTGCATGGTGCCCCCATGGTTGAAAGTGTTTCTAAAATGCCTTCAAGTTGCAAAAATTAGACCAAGTGCCCTACTGTCTGCCATTCACATTGTGAAAATGCTTGAGTGCCCAGGATGCCCCACGCAATAAATGACAGTGTGCCCTCTATAAGTGTAAAAACATGTCTTAATGAGTTCCTTTATAGTATAGAAAATGTGATGCAGTACCCTATAAGGTGCCCTTATAATGGCTTAAATTGGACTGTTCCCATGCCCTTACTTCCAATGGAAAAGAGTGCTGTTATGAAGTGCCCTTTATGCTGCCCCTACATCACAGTGTCCCAAATGTTGCCCTTTCCAAAGAAAACAATTAGATGCTGTGCCCAACAGTCTCCCCTAATGTTCCCAGTAGGGCATGCTTTCCCAAAGTGAGTCTGTCACTGTCCAAGCCCCCTCTGGATCTGTGGAGGCAGACTATGTTAATTGGAAATACTCATGATATAATAATGATAGTCATGCTGAGCAATTTTAAAGACTGTTCTTCCAAACAAAGTGTGCAGTTTGGGTCACCTTCTGATCTAAAAAGTCAGTGTTGGATCTGTGCAATACTAGTCATTTCAGTGAATCCCTATTTTAGTCATGGTTATCTTTCCCTTTTACCTTAAATCTCAGCATTTAGCCTATCAGTTAATAAAGGCGTGTGGCAAAGTTATTTTGAAGATATTTAAAACATTATTAGCCCACATCAAGTGCAATTAACCATGGCTTTCTTCAGTGTTTTGAATTTTATCCTACAATTTTCAATTGCTGCCACGTTCTCTTTTGGGCTAAAATTATTCTCAATCTCCTGTTGAGAATATCGGCCATAGGCTATCCTACTGTCAGAACAGTTTCAGACAGCTCATCAAATTACGCTAATTATCAGTAGGCCTAAATGCATGTGTATTAGTGCTGTCAGTTTAACGCGTTATTAACGGCGTTAACGCAAACCCAAATTAACGGCGTCAATTTTTTTATCGCGCGATTAACGCTCTTTTTGGCCTAGCAAACTTTGTTGTTTTTTTTCACATGCTGTTGCAACAACTACCGAAGTTAGAAAAACTACAACACCACACCGGATCTAGCTAGACCGGAAACAAAACAACAGGCACGCCACACACTTGTTTGGCTTGCGATCCGGCAAAGCGTAGTAGCAGAGCCCGTTTACGGATATGAGACATTCTCTGGTAGTAGGTTAACTTTACGTTTTGAGTGGATGGCGAGCGCGAGACGCCGAAATGGATGCCAATAAGATTCTGAATGGAAAGTTTACTTTTAAAATGTTGCCAAATGGTTCCATTGACAAGACCAAAGTGATCTGTGTGTTTTGTCGTTGTAAAATGAGCTATCATTGCAGCACGTCCAGTCTGAAATACCACTTGATGGCCAAGCACACGGATGATGCAAATTCTCCGCCCCCTCGTCAAAGCCAGGCGATTGCAATGTTGTTTTCAATAACAAAAAATATTTGCACGAAGCAATCCGAACCACTTTTCCATGTTGATAAGAGCATTAAAATTTGAAAAAAGAATGGGACAAAAAGAAATCAAGGGACATTTAGAATAGATAGAAATAGAAATGTGCGATTAATTGTGATTAATCGTGAGTTAACTATGACATTAATGCGATTAATCGCGATTAAATATTTTAATCGTTTGACAGCACTAATATATATATATTACGTCGATTTGATAGGTCTACAATTTACGGTCGTAATGGTTTGACAAGTTGTGTCCCTTGCCATGTTAATTGCGGCAACATCGCCCTTTTTGGGGACAACTCCCAACCAAAACTGTACTGTCCTGTAGCTAGTGGTATGTGCCAGTGGAGCGAGTGGTATGTGTCAGTGCCTCCGCTGGCACATGACAGTAGCTAGTGGTACGTGACAGTGCCTCTACTGGCACCTAGTGGTATGTGCCAGTGGAGCTAGTGGTACGTGCCAGTAGCTAGTGGTACATGCCAGTGCCTCCGCAGGTACACAACAGTAGCTAGTGGTACATGCCAGTGCCTCTGCTGGCACATGACAGTAGCTAGTGGTACATGCCAGTGCCTCCGCTGGTACATGACAGTAGCTAGTGGTACGTGACAGCGCCTCCACTGGTAGGCTACATGACAGTTACTGTTCGGTTGATAGTGGTACGCAAGTTTCTCGTGGCAGTTGCATTGGGTGTCTTGCAGCTTTTGTTTACTGTCATGTAGACTAACTGCCCCGCGGCCATTTTAGAATAGGAGAACAGGCTATAAACTTTTATTTTTTAAATATGTGTGGCGGCCTGCGGAAACACGTGGATGGTGCGGCCGCTCATTGTTGGCGATAAGCCATAAAAGGTTGAAAATCGTTTTCTGTCAAAATTGAGATTTTTGATGTTTTGTATTGTTAACACCCTAAACTTCATTGTAATGTACAAAAAGTATATGATTACTTGGACGTCAGCTTGCAAGATTTTCAAGCCATGTCAAATCAAATGCTTAGTTTGCCTGCTCTTTTGAGTGCTGCAGCAGCCCATAACAACTGATCAATGAAATAACTTGCTGAGAAGTTATTAACCCTATACTTAAACTGACATTTACATTCACAACGTCATTACGAACAAAATGATTTTCTCCCATATCACTTTTTGACACAGGTCGACTTTAAGTTCAGTTGTGATAAAGATATCTTAAGTGATTTAATTAGTGAGTGATTTAAACAGATTTGTATCTAGGAGAGTTTGTAGTTTCCAATATGTATAAAACCCAGAAAGTACATTTGCAATCATAGGGTGTCATTTATTGACATGGTTCTTCATATGAAAATAATGAACTATTTGTTAAGAAGCTCTTAAGCGCTAAGACCTTATTAGGAGCGAGCGCTCTGAAAGAAGGACGTGTTTCCCAGAGTCGTTCTTAGCTTAAGAAGATCTTTCACTAAGAAGGAAATGTCAGATCAGCCTGACCCACTCTTAAGAGCCTTCTTAGCGACCAAACACTCACTGCAGCCGCGTCATGGAAAGTTATATCTGACACAAAGGACTACTAAAACCATGTGTGATGATAATTGTGCGCCCACAGCTGCAGAACACTGACGCAAGAAAAATAATAGCATAAGAAGAAAAACAACGATATAAAAATAAATTATTGCCCATGTGTTCCTGTAGCTACATAAATAAAATGAATCATTACTATCACTCATTACGTTTTCACAAACATTCGGCATCTGCATGAGTTTACATTAGATGAGACAAAAAAACATCAACAACCCTGTGGTATTTCACAGATATCAGGGAAACTGACAGGTGTAATTGAACTCGGCTGGAACCTCATCAAGAGATCGAGGCTACATAAAACATTTACACAATTTCTACAGAATGAAACACTTTCTGTTATGTACGCTATTGCAGCTTCGTCCCAAGATCTCTACAGACCATGCAGCTAATTTAATGCTCAACACTTGAACACAGGGGCTTATTACTTGAAAGGGGAACTAGAGATGGTACAATTTATGGGGGAAATTGTAGGGCGTGCGTCATTTGCAGATGGGTCAGTTTATTATGAAACAAGCCGAACCCCCTTTGAAACTAGCCATTTTAACAACGTTGTTACCAGCAGTATTTTTCAGATGGAATTGCGATTCAAACAGTACCATCTGCTAACTGAAAATATGCAGCCAAACACGTAAATAAGCTTGATATTTATTTAGGGGGAAATGGCTAATTCAAAAGAAGTTTGCTGGAAGCGATCATTGTCAGTTAAAAAAGCCGACCCTTTGGTTTTCAGTCTAGAGCCCTGCATGGAGAAGCTGCAAGAAGAAGCTACGAGCCAGCTAGCCTAGCTGATGTTGCTAGCCAAACTTCACTGAATGTGCCGGAAATGAAAAACGTTTCTTTTGACATAATTGAAGCATTGAAGACAGCGACGCACCACACAAGTTTGAGTTTAAATACATTATTTAATGTGATATTACCTACTGCACATGCAAGTCTTGAATTGCTTAAATGTTTGATGCTTTCAGTACACCACAGCACGATAGATAGTACTTAAGCTACTAGTACTGTACAACAGCCCTTACAAAAAATAAGTACATTAAAGTATACTATAAGTATACTAAAATATGGATAGTACACTTTTAGTTCACTTTTGATATACTTTTAAGAAGTATGCTTAGAAAATAGTTCACTTTTAATATACTTTTAAGAAGTATATTTAGAAAATAGTTCACTTTTACTATATTTTAAGTATGCTTTGAAAATAGTTCACTTTTGATATACTTTTAAGGAGTATACTTACAAATAGTTCACTTTTGATATACTTTTAAGTATGCTTTGAAAATAGTTCACTTTTGATATACTTTTAAGAAGTATGCTTAGAAACAGAAAATTGTATACATTTCTTCTGGAGTAAGATGTATGTTTTTTCTATAATTATACAGCAAAAGCAGTCAAAATAATTTTAAAGTACATTACAGGTAAAATGTTTTAGATCCATCTCATTCTAATTATTCATGTCTATGAAAATCTATTATGCATTGCACATTGAATCTTTTTTTGTTACTGAAGCTGTAACCTTAATTACTGCCGAAACATTCTGAAACCCTAATCTCTTATACTAATAATTATCAATTGGAGTATTAATGGGAAAAAAATGAAATAGCTACTTGGGAATTTGAAGGTTATACTGTCAAACTGACTGAAGAACGAAAAAACTACGTGAAATAATGAAGATCGTGTGGCTCATTGAAGGCTTCCGGTGCGCCTAAGAGATGGCCGCACTGACAAGAGCTCCGCAAAATTCTAGCTTTTTGTTCGTCATTTTAGTGTTTGTTACTTGTTTTGTCAATGTTAGTTTATTCAGTACGACCGGCAGACACTTCTGAACATTAAGTTGTCACTTGGCAAGGATTATTTTACAAACTTCAATTCCACTTCTCGGAGTGCAAGCTCGGACTGCAGCTGGGACTTTGTTGTTCCGTTGCTCAGACGGAGGAAGAAGAAACGAGGCCGGCGTGCTGGAGTTCTTGTTCGGACTCGGAAACGGTGCTTCAAACCTGCTTTACCAACCATCTTAACAGCTAACGTTCAGTACATGGACAACAAAATGGATGAACTTAACGCTTGTGTCAAATTCCAACGGGACATCAGGAACTGCTGTGTACTGGCGTTCGTCGAGACCTGGCTGTCTCCGGAGATCTCCGACGTAGCGGTTACACCGTTGGGATTCACCATATACCGCCAGGACAGAACAGCTGACTCGGAAGTGCAGGGGCGGAGGGGTCTGTGTTATGGTTAACTCTCTGTGGGCTACGGATGTAGCAGTATTAGCATATCACTACTCTCCGGTCCTTGAGCTGCTAACTGTAAAAATCAGACCCTTGTATCTACCTCGGGAATTCACTGCGGTCGTCATGAGTGCAGTCTACATCCCCCCCTAGACAAGGCCGCTGCTTTGGATGAACTGTATGGGATTATCAACGGTCTGGAAAATGTGCACCCAGTGCGCCAATGTGCCTTCATTGTTGTTGGTGATTTCAACAGAGCTAACATGAAGAAAGTCCTGCCCAAGTACTATCAGCATATTGACTTCTTCACACTTCACATTGTTATACAACATTCAAGGGCAGTTACAAACCCCTCCCCCGCCCTGCCTTTGGGAAGGCTGATCACACCTCCATTCTTCTCCTCCCCGCATATGAACAAAAGCTTAAACAGGTCAGACCGGTTGAGAGGTCAGTTCACCTATGGAGTGACGAGTGTGTGAGGACCCTCCAGGACTGCTTTGACACTACTGACTGGCAATGTTCAGGGAGGCAGCTGATGGGGACATTAACGAACACTCAGACACTGTCTCCAGCTACATCCAGCACTGCATTGATGACGTTGCCCCCAAAAGGTTGTCCGGTCTTTCCCTAATCAGAAGCCCTGGGTTGATGCCGCGGTCCGGGCCAAGCTGAGAGCCCGCACTGTCGCCTTTAACTCTGGGGACCCTGATGAGTACAGGAAGGCCAGATACGACCTTCTGAAGGCCAATCAAAGCAGCGAAAAGGGCCTACAGGACCAAGGTGGAGTCCAGCTACCATGGCTCTGACCCCAGGCGCATGTGGAGTGGACTTAAAGCCATTACAGACCACAAAGGGAGAGGCTACAATGAGACCCAGTCCTCTGTCCTACTGCCAGACGAGCTGAACTCCTTCTACACTCGCTTTGAGAGGGACAGTGACCCCCCTGCAGTGGAGCTACCTGAAGGCCAAGCCAGTGGTGTGTCTACACTAACTGTAGCCAAAGTGAGGCTGTGCTTTAAGAAGATCAACCCTCGCAAGGCACCTGGCCCAGATAGCATATCAGGTAGGGCCCTCAGGGGCTGCGCTGACCAGCTGGCAGGGGTCTTCAGTGACATCTTCAACCTCTCCCTTAACCTGTCTGTACTCCCCACCTGCTTCAAGAGGACCACCATTATCCCTGTGCCCAAGAACACCAAGGTCACATGTCTGAACGACTATCGCCCGATAGCACTGACCTCTGTCATCGTGAAGTGCTTCGAGTGGCTAGTCAAATCATTCATCTGCTCCTCGCTGCCCCCCACACTGGATCCTATGCAGTTTGCATACTGGTCAAACAGGTCTACAGACGATGCCATCGCTCTGACTATGCACACCGCTCTCTCCCACCTGGACAAGGGAAATACATATGTGAGGATGCTATTCATTGACTACAGCTCTGCATTCAACGCCATCATCCCCTCCAGACTGATCTCCAAGTGTGTGGACCTGGGACTAAGCACCTCCCTCTGCAAGTGGATCTTCCACTTCCTGACGGGGAGGCCACAGGTGGTGAGAATCAGTGACCGCACCTCATCCGTACTGATCACCAGCACAGGCACCCCCCAGGGCTGTGTGCTCAGCCCTCTCCTGTTCTCCTTGTTCACTCACGACTGTGTGGCAACGCACAGCTCCAACCTCCTTGTTAAGTTTGCTGACGACACAACCATCGTGGGCCTCATCTCTGACAGTGACGAGTCAGCCTACAGAGAGGAGGTTGACACCCTGACATCATGGTGTCAGGACAATAACCTCTCTCTTAACATCAGCAAGACCAAGGCGATGATTGTGGACTATAGGAGGCGGCAGGAGGAGGAGCATGCACCCCTACTCATCAATGGATCGGAAGTGGAGAAGGTCAGCTGCTTCAAGTTCCTCGGGGTGAACATCAGCAATGACCTCACCTGGTCTGTCCACATGGGCAAGGTGGTCAAAGCGGCCCGTAAGCGCCTCTTCTTCCTGAGGAGACTGAAGAAGTTTGGTATGGACTCAGTCATCCTCACTAACTTTTACAGATGCACTATCAAGAGCATTCTGACTGGTTGTATTACAGTGTGGTATGGGAGCTGCACAGACCGGGACCGCAAGGCCCTACGAAGTGTGGTCCGTTCTGCTGAGTTCATCATCGGCAGGAAGCTCCCAGCCCTACAGGACACCTACCACACACGTTGCCTAAGGAAAGCCGGCAGGGTTCTAAGAGACTGTTTCCACCCATCCTTCAGTCTCTTTACCCCGTTGCCTTCTGGCAGGCGTTACCGCAGCATCCGGTCACGCACACGCAGACTCGACAACAGTTTCTACCCAAGGGCCATCAGGCTTCTGAATGCACACAGATATGGACATAGATTTTCTGCACACTAGTCACTTATACACTGTCACTTTCAGCTACTGGTTGCTCTATCAGTAACTCTGCACTACTGTACCTCGCCAACAGGCTCCTGTATGTGTAACCGGTGTAAGCTGGTGAAACTCACTCCTCAGGTATGTAATGGGCCACCCGTGTCAAGGAATAGCTAGCTTTTCTTTGGCGTAGCTGGTAGTGGTTGCGCTTGGCAGTCCAGAGGTGGCAGGTTCGACTCCCGATGGCAGTGATCGACGGCCCTGGCGGAGCAAGACCATGTCCGTCGCATACCCGTTACATATTGACATCAATGACGTATGTCAATGATCTGCAAATTTGCACTATTGTACTATACTCCACTGAAGTTAGAATAGGTTATAGGGTTGAAACAGGTTTTTTGTGCATTTAGGGTTAGTATAGTGTACCATCTATTGTTATCTGTAATTTAGGAAGTTTTAGTATTAGGGTTAGTATAGTCGATATTTATTGCCATCTGTATATTTAGGAAGTTTCACTTATTGATGTAAGTGAAATCACATCAGTGCTAATGCTCAGCATTGATGTAAATTGTGTTCCGTGTACTTATATGTTATGTTATGCCAGGTGCTTGCATTGTCTTGAGAATTTCACTGCCCAGTCTAACCTTGTGTTGTGCTGTGTACCTGACAAATAAAGACTTGAACTTGAACTCATTGGCTAGTCAATTCCCATGATGCAAGGCGGTAAATAGTGTAAAAAACTGCTGACAAGTTTGCAATTTGTTTGAAATACAAAAGTAAATTCCTGAATTTCGTTTTTAGAATGTGTCTGCTTAGAATGTAGTGTTTTGTTGCGTGGTAATGTTGTGCTGGTTTACCATTGTAACCATGAGTTAAATGACTGTTACATTTCTTGAGAAGAGCTGGATTCGTAAATTGCTGATGCCAATGCAGTATGTAGCTTCTTTCAGAATCTGCAGTGTGACTTTCTGAGGGCCCCCGTTCTCGCCATGTGATGTAAGGTCTGAGGGGCCCCTAAACATTTATTTTTATTAGTAAGTCATAGTAAAATTATATGTATTAAGTTTACTTCTTGAGGTACTTACATTAATTGAAAGTGTACTTGAAAGTATTGCAAAGTATACTTTGAGGCTCTTTAGGAAGTATACTTCATGAACTGAAAGTGCACTATACAGGTTACTTTAGAGTATTCCAAGGTATACTTTTAAGTACTTAGGAAGTATACTTTATGAACTGAAAGTGCACTACACAGGTTACTTTAGAGTATTTCAAAGTATACTTTGAAGTACTTTAGGAAGTATACTTGATGAACTGAAAGTGCACTACACAGGTTATTTTACAGTATTCAAAAGTAAACCTTAAAATACACTATTATGTCTACACAAAGTGTACTAAATGACTTAAAAAGTGGGCCAATTCAGTTTACTTAGTACAAAATAGTATATAAAATATAGCTGCAAGCAGCGATGCGGGTTCCTCCGCAAAATGGCAAAATATTATAAAAATGTACATTGTAGAAGGTCAAGAGTTGGACAACAAGAGAGCAAAACTACTTCATGTTGGGCCAACTACAATAGGCTGATTGGGGATTTGAACTCATGAGCATAAGGTTACAAGGCAGACTCTATCCTCTCTGCTACACACCAACTGTTGAGAATGTAGAAAGGGCAGACTATTAGCTTTGGTCAGCTTTGGGACAACTCTCGAGTCGGCGATCACGCCGGCGTGATCAGAGCGCAGGTCGGCTTTCGGACCACGCAGCATGTAAACAAAGACACTCAGAGGGCTGCCGTCGATTTCATGCGGAAGTGCAGACCTGAAGCTACATTTGAGTGTTTGGTTTGTGTAAATACACCAAGTAAAACTTAAGATACGATCATTTCAATTCCATGAAAAAAGTGCGTCCAAAAAATGCTTTCTTTTATGCGCGCGTTGCATTTATTTTAATATTTTTCTCGTTTTTTGTCCAAAAATGAAACGGAGAAAAACGGGTGATTCTACTGACTCATAGCTATAGGATGCACGAGAAAACGAGAGGACAAAGAGACGTCTAAGAAAAAACTAATTTGGTTTATGATGACTAGTTTTCGAAGTATTTTGAGTAGTTTGGGGGAGATTTTGAGTAGTTTAGTTATACATTTGGACTTATTTGGGGGGAAATTAGTCGGACACGCTGTCCAACATGCCGGCGACTTTTTATTTCAACCTCAGAGCTAATTTTTTTTGTTTACAACGAGAGGTGAGAAAAACATTAATTGCTTTCGTTTATCTTATTAAATTATCAAATCAAATTTATTTGTATAGCCCTTTTTACACGCAAGCATGTCACAGAGGGCTTCACATGCGCCCATAGAACTGCCCCTCAACCAACCTAAACCCTCAAGGAAGACAAGCAAAAACTCCCAGAAAAACTCCCACCGGGAGAAAAAATGGAAGAAACCTTGGGAGGAGCAATTCAGAGAGGGAAATTAGAAATAGAAATTATTCTATTCTACTTCACTGTAGTATAAAATGCCTCAGAACATATAGATTTTTGAATCTTTTACATATATTTTTTTTTTACGTTTTATTGACATTCAGAGAATAAAGAGCCATTGCCACGGAGGTCAAAGAGAAAGTTATAAATGAGCCAAGTCTAACATCTAGTGGCGAAAAAAAAGTAGTGCAGCCGAAAATATTTTTTTCATTTTTTTCATATTTTGTACAGTTATTATTGACAAATATACATGATTAACAGTGCATTTGGATAGACCTGCTGTCTTTGTAAATAGCTTGATTATATATCAACTTTACCTTTTTATGTTCACATATACAACTTGTGCTTCAATTTCAAACTTTTGAAATGCTTCATTGAGCATGTGTGTGTGTATTATAGTCAAAAAAACATAATTTTTCCACACGGAGCTTGTGTTTTTGTGTCTATTTGGGTCCAGTATGTTGAAAAGTATGCCAAAGTGAAAAACGTAATTTAACTGGTCATGTAGGTGAGATTGTGCTGAAAAAAAAGATACCAAACATTGGTATGATAAACATTTCTTTATGTAGTATATCAAGGCCAAATCAAAGGTACTCAAAAACGGCCAAAATAGCTCCAGACTCCATAGAGAAACGGTTGACATTTTAAAGTGGAATTGCGTGAAATTGCGCATGGTTTTTCATAATGATGTCATCCTGTTTAACTGAACAGATATTCAAATTTAAGAAAGGCTTAAAGACTGCAGCTGGATTCAAACATACAACCTTATACTTTGCAGGTCACTGTCCCAGTCCGTTGAGCTATTCTCAGTGTTAAATGTTGTCATGTTCAGTTACTGTATAAAAAAGTAAGCTGTTTCTTCTGTGGTAAGAGTTGTTGGATTCAGCCAAAGTTTAAACTACTCAAATTCAATCATATTTTGACATACCAAGGTGAAATTGTTGATGGTACTTCAGAGTGATGTCATCTCGAACCCAATAAGATTTGAAAACCATCAGTCAAATGATATTGTATTTATTGACACAAAGATATTGAGGCAATGAGGACATTTACATAAATACAACCCTTTCAGCCATTTTGTATTGCATTTCATATTCCATTTTACCCTATACAAAGACACAACTGCCCACACACAACTTCCATCCATGCTGTTTCCCTCTCTCCCAACACAGGTCATGCCAAGGAAGAAGTACCTCCCACAATTTACACATTTTTCCCAAGATAGCTGAAATCAGCAGAAATAGTAAGTTTTCTTTGTTTATCTCTTTCCAGAATCTCAGTCAGTGCACAATTTACAATAGTGTTGTAGGCAACCAAGCTACATCAAAGCTCATGCTATGCTTCTTGTGAGATAGTCTACGGTGGTTCAGTGGCCAACTCTCTGGTCCGATTAAAATACACAACATGCACAATTAGGGTGACCAACAAGATTATATTAACTGATAAACAATAATTTTACAAACATCTAATTGAACAAACACAACAATTGAAATCCCTCGTACGGCTGTTGTAACCGCACTATTTTCCACAAGTCTTTGCCTATTTGACATACCGCACTGCATGCTGGGTACCCAAGGGGCGCTGACGCTGTTTATCTTGCTGTGCTCCAACTGTGATTTGAGTATTAGCTTTGGTCAGCTTTGGGACAAAGGTTAAGAAACAGTTGACATTTCAAGGTGAAATTGAACATGGTATATCAGAATGATGTCATCCTGTTTAACTAAACAGATAATCAAAATTATGACTGGCCAAAAGACTGGCTAGATTTGAACCTGTGACCTTCCTCCTTGCAGTACACTGTCTTAGCTTACTGAGCTATTCTCAGTATTGAGAACCATTGTGGTCAGTTACTGTATAGAAAAGTAAGCTATTTGTTCTGTGGCAAGCTTAATAAGATTTGGCTGAAGTTTAAACAGCTGTAATTCTGTGATCTTCTGAGATATCAAGGCGGGGGCAAGCAGGCAGGGCAGGCAAGCTGGATGAAGCTGTCTTGGGGGCAGGCTGAAGAGAAGCTGTCCAGGTAGAGGGGTAGTCCAGCAAGGGGTCTGTGTTGCCCTCAGCATTCTCTATTGCATTCTCTGTTACACTCAGCATCCTCTCTTGTTGCTCTCATTATGCTCTGTTGCACTCTGTTGAGCAGGCCTCTGCATGACCTGTAAAAGTGAAAAAAGGGTCCATATCAGTGGTGGAAAATAAAGCTTTTCCCATCTACACTTGACACAGACTTCTGTTTTGACTGTGATCTGCAGTGGCAATACTTGAACTTGAATCCAAATGTGTTGGAAACCCATGCAAAGTCACTCAAAACAGGCTCTAGAAAGAGTATTTAGCTCTAAACTGGTCAATATACACATCTGACCAAAGACCAACTCAACCTTTGCCTGTAAACAGTGATTCTGACTGACAGACCTTTAAATACGCTGACCGAGTGAAACTAGCCTGCCTTACGTAGGTCGCTTACTCAGGAAAATGACAAATGAAATAGGCTTGTTTTGAAAGATCCTATATACTGGCTATCTTCAGCAGACTCTTGTCTACAAAAAGCAGCCCTCCCTGACGTTTTAGGAGTAAAATTGAGTGAACTACAATATCGTTTACACACTGCCAGTGAGTGAGCGAGCCGAGTCTGTCACTGAGGCTAAGTCAAAACGATGTACCCCCGGGACGCATTCTCACTCAACTTGCAAGTTTTCTACAAATCACAAAAATAATCGGAGCATCTGGCTAAAAGCACAATTCCCACATCTCTTAAAGGCTGCCCTCCTCGACATTTGTCTTTTTTGTTCCCCATGAGAAATAAGGCATGTATACCAATTTTCAGGCATTTTGGAGTAATGGGGCGCTGGGGAAATCACGTAGACTTTGGGCGTGTTTTATAGCGCCACGTATAGGCGCACATGGGCCACTAGCTGTCTGGGAGTAATGAGTGACCTGTGGGATCACAGGATTGGGCCAAACTGGAAAAAATCGGGTCCAGGACTTTTTGAGCTATTGGGCCATTTAGGGGAGAAATATAATAATAAATATAGCTGCAAGCAGCGATGCGGGTTCCTCCGCAAAATATTAAAAAAAATTACATTGTAGAAGGTCAAGAGTTGGACAACAAGAGAGCAATACGACTATGTTGGGCCAACTACAATAGGCTGAATGGGGATTTGAAATCATGAGCATAAGGTTACAAGGCAGCCTCTCTGCTACACACCAACTGTTGAGAATATATGAGTAGAAAGGGCCTAGTATTAGCTTTGGTCAGCTTTGGGACAAAGGTTAAGATAGGGTTGACATTTCAAAGTGGAATTGCATGAAATTGCACATGGTATTTCATAATGATGTCATCCTGTTTAACTGAACAGATATTCAAATTTAAGACTGCGGCTGGATTCAAACCTACAACCTTATACTTTGCAGGTCACTGTCTCAGTCCATTGAGCTATCATCATGTTCAGTTACTGTATAAAAAAGTAAGCAGTTTCTTCTGTGGTAAGAGTTGTTAGATTCAGCCAAAGTTTAAACTACTCAAATTCAATCATATTTTTAATTGTTGATGGTACTTCAGAGTGATGTCATCTTGAACCCAATAAGGTTTGAAAACCATCAGTCAAAATGATATTTGATTTATTGACACAAAGATATTGAGGCAATGTGGACATTTACATAAATACACACCTTTCAGACATTTTGTATTCGATTTCTCATTCCATTTCCCAAAAACACACCTGCCCGCACACTATCCTCCAATCCATGCCGTTTACCTCCCTCCCAGCACAAGTCAATCCAAAACAGAAATGCTGTAGCGGACGCATGAATTTAGACGTCGACCAAAATTTGCCTCCCACAATCAAAACACATTGCTCTCAACACTGTTGGCAGAATTTCTCTGAGATGGCTTAGACCGCTTTCCAAAACCACAGTCATATTACAATGAAGAAAAGCCTCATTGGCAAAAGGTCTGTAGCACAGTCCATGATGATCTCCTTGATGACACAAATGTATCAAGGCCGACTCTCACTTCCGATTAAACCACACAACATGCACTCTCAGGGTGACCAACAAGATTATTTTAACTAACAAACAACAATATTACAAACATCTAACTGAACGAACGCAACAACTAAAATCCCTTGCATAGCTGTTGTAACCAAACTATTTACCACAAGTCTTGGCGTCTTTTGACATGCCGCACTGCATGCTGGGTACCCAAGAGCGCTGACGCTGATGATCTAGCTGTGCTCCGATTGTGTGATATGACGAGATGCTACTGACACGCAAAGGTCCCGGCGTCTCCTGAAATGTAACGAGTCTTTCTGCCTTGAAGCTGCGTGCGCATCATCATCAAGACCCCATGTATATGGGTCCGTGTACCTTGTGGGTCCGTGTACCTTGTGGCCATTGGTTTTTCTATTTTGCAACCCGTGTTGACAAACGCAAAATAGGGCCGTAATATCGTTTTGTCATTTTAGTAACTCAAACACACATTTAAGTATTACGGCTTGTTTTTGGTTGTTTTGTTTTTTGGGGAATAATGAAATAACAATATAACACAAATGGTATAACGAGCCATTAATCATTGTTTTGATTATTCCATATCCTTTATGCTAATATCTGCAAAAAATGAAAAATAGCCTCGTAATATCGTTTTGTCCATTGTGGATGTCAGAACCAGATTATGGGGAAAGGCTTGGTTTCCGTTGTTTTGTTTCATTTTGGAATTACGGAATATCCATATAACACAAACGGTATAACGAGCCATTTACTCATTTGTTTGACCGGCCGTATTATGCACACTGGCACAAGTGAAAGAGAGAGAGAGGGGGAGAGAAGTGTAATGATTGGGGGTGTTATTACTATCGAACACCAGAGGGCAGCAACGACTAGCTAAAAAAAAAAAATGTCCTGTGATCTGTAGGCCTACAATCTTGAAGAATTACCAGCAGGTTCTTTAGTAAAAGACACACACCTAACTGGAGGCACATGTTGACCGAGTTTTCTAGTTGCTACTTAAATAATAAATCTTTGATGAACCCAAGTTTCTTTAAAATATATTAGAAACATTACAAGACGGGGCTCCAGTGTGTGTTCAAACAAGGTCAAAAGTGTCAGACGGCATCGGTTAAAAAAAGATAATCATACCCTTGCAAGAAACACTCCACGCCTCAACCCTCCCTCCCCCCACTTAAATTACCGCTTTCAGCTCTGTTGTCCATTTTAATAAAGTGCATTGAGGCAATCATAGTGAGCAAGTTGAGGTCATGAGGGCTACCTTTGCATTTTACATAGACACACAACTGACAGAGGCACTGTTGTGGATACTGTTTTCAAAGTTCTGATCATATTCAATGTCCAAATTCAACTTCTTCAAAGTCCATAAACAACACGGAGCAGCAATGAGAGGGTTCCCAGGAAAATCAGATTTCATTTGTCTGTGCTACACCTTTTATATCCAACAAATTACACCCCTGAACTTTTAAAACAAATCTTTTGGCCTACTACAATTGTAAATAACCTATGAATTCTGCTCCAATTGGGCCTTGATGCAATGCTATGTCATATTTTCAGCTGTTTCTGCAACATTTTTGGGGACTAACCAGGGACCAAACCAGTTCCTCTATTCTGCCCTACTACATGTGTTTTCCAACACCAGTTGCAATCAACCCTGGGTTATAGCCCTTCACCATTGAATGGTGCCATTCATTCTTCACAGGTCACAGGCATCAAGTCAAAGTGAATAGTAACTGGTCCAACTCCATATCCAAGCCCATGGTATCTGTGGAGGAATACAGTCATCACACTTGTCAAATCCTCCCCACACAAGTCCAATGACTTTAATAACGTGTGTGTAGGCCCATGCTATAGCAGGTTGCAGACATACAACACAGATGAGAGTGAATTAGAGATAATGGTATTGGGAGGGTGTTGCACTTTTCTGCTTCTCTTTTTCTCCACTCACTTTACCTTCTCATTGTTTAAGTCTCTATAGTCTATTCTCTCTGTATCCTGCATAAAAGATGACTGTGTACTGTATATCAAAACAATCCGGCATATCAATCCATATATCTCTCCACACTGAGATCCCGTCACCCTTTCCCAGCCCACTGCTGTTTTCAACTAACTTATATACTACAACAGCATAATACAATCCCTGAAATTCAGATATGGCTTTTGATTTTGGAGTGCCACCCCAAGATTTCAGTGGCCCCATCTGGCCACTCCTATAAAACATTTCTGAGGGTGCCACTGCTTTTGCCTGTTTATGCTTGCACTGCAATGAAGAAAACGATATGACAACAATAATGTTTAATGTAACTGGCCCCTCTAACAGCACCACTGGCCCCAATGTAACTGCCCCCCCCCCTCATGGTCTAGAACCTCGCCTAGCTACATTGCAAATCAAGACAAGAGCCTTTTCATAAGGCCCAGTGGCAGACATGCTGTCTGAGGCTGTCAAATATCAGCACTCATGGAATGCCTCCTGTACAATTAAAGTAGGCCTACTTGGTTGGAACTAACTTAATATTTAAATTACGAACAAACAACAAGAAAAATTGTATGTAGACACAGCCGCCCCTCTAATTGCATTCATTCTCATTCCTGTGGCTTCGGTGGTCTCAAGCTAGTATACTAACTTTAAGCACAGAAGTATAGGCTACTATACGAATCGTCACAAGCAGAACAGTAATTTCCTTTCTCAGGACATTTTAAAATGTTGTGTAACAGCGTGAATGCATTGATGTTGGCTAAACAAGAGTAGTGTTGTACATTGATGGAAAATATTATGTTTTTTATTAATAAAAAGGGAAGATTTCCTCACTGATTGCCTCAATGCACTTCATTAAAACGTACAACAGAGCTGAAAGGTAATTTAGGTGGGGGGAGGGATGGTTGGGGAGGGTTTCTTGCACAGGTGTGATTGTCTTTTTCAACTGATACCATCGGGCCCTTTTGGCCTTGTTTGAACACACACTGGAGCCCCGTCTTGTAATGTTTCTAATATATATTAAAGAAACTTGGGTTCATCAAAGATTTATTAACTAAGTAGCAAGTAGCAAACTCGGTCAACATGTGCTTCCAGTTTGGTGTGGGTCTTCTACTAAAGAACCTGCTGCTATGTCGTCAAGAGTGTAGGCCTACAGATCACAGGTCGTTGCTGCCCTCTGGTGTTCGGAAGTAATAACACTCCCAATCGTTGGGCATCTCTCCCTCTGTTTTTCACTTGTGCCAGTATGCACAATACGGCCGATCAAACAAACGAGTAGGCTAAATGGCTCGTTATACCGTTTGTGTTATATGGATATTCCGTAATTCCAAAATGAAACAAAACAACGGAAACCAAGCCTTTCCCCATAATCTGGTTCTGACATCCAAAATGAACAAATCGATATTACGAGGCTATTTTTTTGTTGTTGCAGATATTAGCATAAAGGATATGGAATAATCAAAACAACGATTAATGGCTCGTTATACCATTTGTGTTATATGGTTATTTCATGATTTTAAAAAAATCGAAACAACCAAAAACAAGCCGTAATACTTAAATGTGTGTTTGAGTTACTAAAATGACAAAACGATATTACGGCCCTATATTGCGTTTGTCAACACGGGTTGCAAAATAGAAAAACCAATGGCCACAAGGTACACGGACCTATATGCCAAGATAACATCCAAGCTAACAATTTCAGCAAATCTGACTGCAGCTTTGTATACCATATGTAGCCTACTGTGTTATGGTTGTTTGAGTTAAACAACTTGTTTAATGAATTTAATGGCTGTTAAATGTCAAATCCAACTATACATTTATAAAAGAGAGAGTTCCAATCAAATCTGAATCATTTTTAAACTTAGAGGTTTAAAATACAACCTTTGCCTAAACTGACATGCACCAACTCAGAGAACTGAGTTTCAACATCCATTTACACATTTAGTCTCTATTTTTTACTCTACTCTTAAGGCATAATTATGTTTAACTTAATGTCTGCGCCTCTCTGTCACCAACTGTCTCTGGAGTGGGGGGTGGGGGCTTCACAGGGTTTCTACAGGTGTAAACAAGTTAAATTTAAGACTTTTTAAGACCTTTTAATACCCCTTCCAAATGAAATTAAAGACCAAATTTACAATGGAAATACAGATCAAAAGTGGAAATATACAGTAATCTTCCCAAACACTGATGTCTGTTCAATATGAACAGTATGGTAAAATGACAACAATCGGTTGAGTTTAAGTACATTGACTAAATGTGTGTAATGCGAAAGGATTACACAAAAATGGAATTGCTGTCCTAAATTATATTTTGTATTAAACAATGGTGGAGCAGAAACTAGCAATTCCATGAATCCCATGGAAACAAAGGCAAATGTGTGAGATGTACTGATGTGGAGCACAAATCATCCAAGAAGCAGTACTTCTCTTGAGTGGTTTTTATTCAGATGACTAATCATTGGATTCAGGTCAAAAGTCTATAACTTGAACTGGTTTCATTACTTAAGACACTAAAAGTCAGCACCTTGGCATGCTGGGACATGGAAAAGATTAAAAATTTAGACTTTCATCAAAGTAAAAAATGCTGGTTTGTCCTTTTTCATCAATATCCTCAAAAAAGCAGTCTGCAGAGCTACTGTGTCTGTGGGGTGACTGTCAGCAGGGCCTGCGGGCAGGGGCAAGCAGGGCCTGCGGGCAGGGGCAAGCAGTCTCTGGAGGGGCAAGCAGGGCCTGCGGGCAGGGGCAAGCAGGGCCTGCGGGCAGGGGCAAGCAGGGCCTGCGGGCAGGGGCAAGCAGGGCCTGCGGGCAGGGGCAAGCAGGGCCTGCGGGCAGGGGCAAGCAGGGCCTGCGGGCAGGGGCAAGCAGGGCCTGCGGGCAGGGGCAAGCAGGGCCTGCGGGCAGGGGCAAGCAGGGCCTGCGGGCAGGCAGTCAAGGCAGGTCAGCTGGATGAAGCTGTCCTGGGGTCAGGGCTGAAGAGAAGCTGTCCTGATTCTGATTCTGTCCAGCTAGAGGGGGGTAGTCCAGCAAGGGACCAGTGTTTCTCTCAGCATTCTCTGTTGAACTCTGTTGAGCAGGCCTCTGCATGACCCTCCAGACCTGTAAAAGTGAAGAAAGGATCCATGTCAGTTGTGAAAAATGAAGCTTTTTACATCTACACTTGACATTAACTACAGTTTTGACTGTGAAATGCTCTTGTAGGTTAGTTATAACGAAGTTAAGTCTTGTACTCGCTGTGAAATATTTTACCATTGATTGTTGTACACTGTACAGGTACAGTCCTGCACTTTTTTGTGGTTCATGTTGTTTTAATTTGTAACTTGTATAACTGCATGCTCTTATGGGTCTTCCCTTTTGGCACTTGTTTAGTTTTTTCACAATGTATGCTTGCTGTATGTTTTGGCTGCTTGCAATGTTTGGGACTACCTCGTTGTTATGATCAGTGACCTATGCTCTTTTGTAAAGCTCTCTCTTGGACGTCGCTTTGGATAAAAGCGTCTGCTGAATGCATAAATGTAAATGCAGTGGCATTACTTGAGCTTGAATCCAAATGTGTTGAACTGATGGAGACCCGGCCATGCAAAGTCAATCAAAACATTTGGCTCGATTCCAGGCTCTGGCAAGAGTATTTAGCTCTAAACTGGTCAATAGACACATCTGACCAAAGACCAGCTCGAACTTTGCCTGTAAACAGTGATTGTGACGGTCAGAGACCTTTAAATAGGCTGACCGAGTGAAACTAGTCTGGCTAACGTAGGTCGCTTTCTCAGGAAAATGACAAATGAAATAGGCTTGTTTTGAAAGATCCTATATACTGGCTATCTTCAGTAGACTCTTGTTTACAAAAAGCAGACCTCCCTGACGTTTTAGGACTAGAATTTAGTGAATAACGATATCGTTTACAGACTGCCAGTGAGTGAGCGAGCCGAGTCTGTCATTGATTGAGGCTAAGTCAAAACAATGTACCCTCGGGACGCAGTCTCACTCCACTTGCAAGTTTTCCACAAATCACAAAAATAATCGGAGCATCTGGCTAGAAGTACAATTCCTACATCTCCTAAAGGCTTCCCTCCTCGAGGTTTGGTAACAAACACATTTTTGGTGTCGACCGAACTGTGAAATGGTGAACTTATGAACATGACGCGACCAAAACATGGCTGCCGCCTAAGCCTATGCGGTCTCCCTGGCACATAGGCTTATTACAAAGACTTTCACGAGCCAAATCAAAATTCTGAGCCGACAGGTCTGTGGGGAATCGCTTGTTCTCCTAAAAGCTGCCCTCCTCTACCTTTTTGATGAATTCGCCGAGATGCTACATGATTCACTAATTACACAGGGAGAAAAGCTAGCTACTTTTCGAGTTCGGTTTTCCGTCACTTCAAACTCACGATCTAAAGGTCTCAAAGTGCTCAAACCTTCACCATAATTCAAGAGTAGTGTACTTTCACGAACCCAATCATTGATTCTAGCTTAAAATGTGTAAAAATAGGACTTACCGAACGTGGCTGCCTCCAGCATGGCTATAAGGCAATTCCAGTTGAAAACAACAATGGCCGCCGAAAAATAATTTATATTCGTAACGGCGAGCTGCGATTGGAAGCGAAATGAGGGTGAGGGTGGGGCTTGGTCAGCACACTATTTCCAGAAAGTATGTGTGTGCGTCTTGCCAAGCTTGCGCATGTGTCAGTAGGTTGACCACCTGTCCCTCTTTTCGCTGTATAGCACAGCATTTTTAATATGCGACCTGCGGAACAAGGGGTGAAAATGATGTGCGACACAACGCAAAGCGGGACAGGTGGTTACCCTAGTGTCAAGGGGCAGGATGAGTCTGTGAGAATTTGGAGCGTGCGCACTGTGGAGCAATTAAATTGAATTCAATCATATATTGACATACCAAGGTGAAATTGTTTATGGTACTAGAGATTGATGTCGTCTTGAACAATATTAGGTTTGAAAAACAATCAGTCAAAATTATATTTGATCAATTTACAAAAAAAATATTGAGGCAATTTGTACATTTACATAAATACACTTCTTTCAGCCATATTTCTTATTCCATGTCACCCTATGTAAATACATGTATTCTACACATCTGTAACTAATTTCAAGTCGATTGGGTCTATGGTTTATGAGTAGAAGGGTTTTGAAGGTTGTACCAAATTTGGACAATACAAGAACATTCATAAGTCTGACAATATGGGTCATTGAGGCTTTTTTGTTCCCCATGAGAAATAAGGCATGTATACCAAGTATCAGGCATTTTGGAGTAACGTGGCGCTGGGGAAATCATGTAGACTTTGGGCGTGTTTCATAGCGCCACCTATGGGCGCACATGGGCCACTAGCCGTCTGGGAGTAATGAGTGACCTGTTGTATCATTGGGCCAATTTGGAAAAAATCGGGTCCAGGACTTTTTGAGCTGTTGGGCCATTTAGCGGAGAAATATAATAATAATAGGAATACTAACAAAAACAATAGGTTCCCTCCTACTGGAGGAACCCTAATAATAATACTAACAAAAACAATAGGTTTCCTCCTACCGGAGGAACCCTAATAAGAATACTAACAAAAACAATAGGTTTCCTCCTACCGGAGGAACCCTAATAATAATAAGAATACTAACAAAAACAATAGGTTTCCTCCTACCGGAGGAACCCTAATAAGTACACTGCTAGTATACTTTAAGTAAATGATAATAGTATACTTTTTATACGAAGTATACTTACAAAATAAACTTGAAGTATACTTATTTTTTGTAAGGGAGTCTATCCCATATAGTGCTAGTTCTATCCAGCCTAGCACATATATGCACGTTGTATCTACTGCGTCGTCTCAGTTAAACTATCAGGGCTTGGAAATACTGCGACTTGCTAAACACACAGCTGCAAGACCCAGTGAAATGTTATATACAGCTAGCTAGCAAACTAACGTTAGCTAGCATCGCTAACGACATGGGCTAACTCAACTTCGGTAGGCTATCCCCAGTGCACGTAACAGTTGACGCTGTGTGTTTTAAGATTCTGATGCAAGTGCTAAGATTCCGTTGGCCAAGAGAAAAAGTGCTAAGATTCCAATTGGCCCAGAGACATGTCAATTATAAGAATTATCCAATAATGTTTTGCAATTCTAAGCCTGCATGGCATGCAGAAGAAGGGCATCCTACCCCCCCCCCCCCCCCCCCCCCCCCAAAAAAAACTCTCTGGTTCAACACGATTCACGTAAATGACCCAATTGACCAAGAAAACGGCGATTGTCGCCGAAAAGCGACAGGTTTGCAGGTCTGATGGTGAGCTTGTAGTGAGACATCAAAAGTATGGTATGGAGTCTGTTAGCACGAACAGTTTGACAAAAACAAATTAAATAAAAGTTTATAGCCTGTTCTCCTATGGCCGCGGGGCAGTTAGTCGACATGACAGTAAACAAAAGCTGCAAGACACCCAATGCAACTGCCACGTTGCGTACCACTATCAACAGAACAGTAACTGTCATGTACCAGTGGAGGCGCTGTCAAGTACCACTAGCTACTGTCATGTACCAGCAGAGGCACTGGCATGTACTATTAGCTACTGTCACGTACCATTAGCTACTGTCACGTACCACTAGCTCCACTGGCACATACCACTAGGTGCCAGTAGAGGCACTGACACATACCACTCGCTCCACTGGCACATACCACTAGCTACAGGACAGTACAGTTTCGGTTTTAACCGCCTCTCCAAAAAACACAAAAAATCAATTTACGCTTCTGAAACAACACCCCTCTGCTGCTTTATGCTTTACTTTTGGCGACATAACTCCTCTTTTCGACGATCGCCTGATCTGGGCTGCACAGTCTAAGCTTACATTTACATTTAGTCATTTAGCAGACACTCTTATCCAGAGCGACTTACAGTAAGTACAGGGACATTACCCCGAGGCCAGTAGGGTGAAGTGCCTTGCCCAAGGACACAAGGTAATTTGGCACGGCCGGGAATCGAACTGGCGACCTTCAGATTACTAGCCCGATTCCCTAACCACTCAGCCACCTGACTCCCATAATAGGAGTTTATTGAGGTCTAGCTTGAATTAGCGTTGCCTGTTAGTGGAACGGAACGTTAGTGGAACGGCTTAAGGCTTAAGTCTAAATTGACGTTTACCCAAGTGAGACTTCTTCGTGTTAGCGCGACTTGCGTTAGCGACGTTGATGGAACACACCGCAGAACTGTATAACGGATGCTGGTTGCTTAATCGTTTACAGCAGCTGTATTCTCCGGTTGTGATGATTTCTAGCAAATCGCACAACAAACTCATCATCAAATCAAATTTATTTGTATAGCCCTTTTTACACGCAAGCATGTCACAGAGGGCTTCACATGCGCCCATAGAACTGCCCCTCAACCAACCTAAACCCTCAAGGAAGACAAGGAAAAACTCCCAGAAAAACTCCCACCGGGAGAAAAAATGGAAGAAACCTTGGGAGGAGCAATTCAGAGAGGGATCCCCTCCTCCAGAGACGGTTGGTAAGAGAGAGAAGCAGAACACAAGCTAAACATAGTCATACAGTGTCAATGGGTTTTAAAACACCAAAATTCATTGTTCGGCTTTATAGACGTTGGATGGGACCGGGAAACTCGCTGTTGGCCGTCATGGAGACTGGATTCCGGGTGACGACCTGGTTCAGCGTAGGCAGACTCATCTAATTTTACATACGCTGCCCTCTATGCTCAACACCCCATGCTTTTATTTCAATATCAAGTGTAAACTAGCGACAGTGTTCTAGCACTCTCCTCTAATTTTGCCGACACCAAACCTAGAACAGTCCTCAACGAGCGACAGAGAGGAGTGACGCTGCTGATTGGCTGATTCTTAACTAGTCAGTTTTAGCTTCCTGAATAGGTCGTCCTTCGTGTGTTTATCTATGACTAATGACACCTGGGAATGGATTTAAGATAACTAGCTAGCGCTAGCTCGCTAGCCAGAGATAATCTTACAAGTTTGCAAAAATAACAGCAGCAGCCTAACTCAACTCACTCTGACACAAATCCTCAATATCGACACATTCTTACACATTAAATTGAGTGTGAAGATGACTTTATGATCTTATAATTTCAATGATCCTTTCAAGTATCACCAATTTACTCACTTGTTAGTTACAGTGGTATCCAGTGGTTAGCTGCTACTGCGCTGTAAGAATGCAGGCACATTGGTTTGCGTCTTGCGCTGTTGATGGGGGCTGCCGCGAGGCAACGGCCCCGGTGGATGTAGGTGGTATTGCATTCTCAAATCTGGCTCATACTACTAGCTTTTTCATTTTATAATTTTTCTAAAATGATTTTCGCTCAATTTGAAACCCATGCCAAATGGGTAAACTAGCACCCCAATTATGTGCTTACGTCAAGAAAAGTTGCCTGGAAACGTGCTCACGGGTACGAACAGGGGAAGAGCACAAAAGGGAACATCGCTGATTCGAAAAATTCGAACATCGAAAAATCGCTGATTTAGCCTACCTGAGCTGATCGAGAACTTTTCCACTGAGCACTTTTCATAGAAATGAATGGGGACACCATCTTGGAAGACAAAAGTCGCTGTGTCTACTAATATACAAGTCTATGTTGTAGCGTGACAAATGACAATATAAGACGACTTGATAAAAAGTGTTTAGCACGTTTCTGTTCAGGAGTTTTTTTTTTTATTATTATTTTTTAAATTTGACCTGAGGTTGGGGGGGCCGAATTCTCACTCCCCGCAGAATCCCACTCCCCTACGCGTGAACGCGCACTGCTTTCTTAGTGTATAGACCAATTATCACCCTACGTCACACAACTGTCAAACAGGCTGAACTGCGCATGTTGGTTGCAAAAGACAAACTTCTCCCCGGTCTATTACACTTGGAGTGTTGATCAGGTCATCATATATCTCTGGCGACTGGATTGCAGGGCTTGATATTAACTTTTTAAGGGTCTTGGCCTTTGGACAAATACATTTACGTTTCACATGTCTATGTGTAACGGTTGTGAACCTGTGAAACTCACTCCTCAGGTATGTAATGGGCTACCCGCGTCAACGAATAGCTAGCTTTTCTTTGGCGTAGCTGGTAGTGGTCGCGCTTGGCAAGTCAGAGGTCATGCGTTCGAGCCCAGCAAGTGGAGAACGACGCCTTGTAGTGACGGAGCGTGGCCACGTCCGTTACATACCGTCACGTATGCACTAAAGTCATTTGACCCCGATACCCTTAAAAAGCCTGACCAAGTGATCGGGCAAAACTAGCCTGGCTAACGGAGGTCGCTTTCTCAGGCAAATGACGAATGAAACAGGCTCGGTTAAAGAAATCCAAGATGCTGGCTGTCTTCATCAGGCTTGTATCTACATTAGGCAGTCCTCCCTGACGTTTCTGTTGTAGAATGGAGTGATATACAACATTGTGCACACTGCCAGTGAGCGAGTCTGACTGAGGCTAACGTCAAAACAGTGTAACGGGGACGCAGTCTCACTCAGATTGCCAGTTTAAACAAATCAGAAAAATAATCGGACCCGCTGGCTAAAAGCAGAATTCCCAAATCTCTTGAAATCTGCCCTGCTCAACTTTTTAGATGTAGAATTGACTGTAAACTGTAAAATTATGAACTTTGTGACATGACGTGAATACATGGTTGCCGCTCGACTATGCGGTCTGTACCGGGCGATATTCTCACTCAAATGTCAAGACTTTTGTGACCTAAATAAAAATTCGGATGCGACAGATCAATGGGTAATCGCTTTCTCTCTTAAAGGCTGCCCTCCTCGACCTTTTTGGTATTTTTAAATCCAACTATTTGTATAATCCGTGTGGTCCTTTTGTCATTTTAAATGCTATCCTTTCCCGGTTTTCTGCAACCACATTGGGCGCGCATCCCGAATGTTTACAAACAAATGGTCTATTGCTAGTTGTAGTTTGACGAACCTAGGCGATTTTTACAAGCCTAAATTCCCTTGTCTTAGACTTTGAGGAAACTGTCAGTAGGATATTAAATTCATGTTTCATCAAAATATGTTGTAATGCACTTGAGAGCCGATACGATTTGTATGTCATTCTACTCTTAAAATCCGAATGATTGTTTCACGAAAATAGACGTAATTTGGAGCTGCACTTGAAAAACGATGTTGATGTCGATGTTGTGCTACACTGTCCTATTATCGGAATGAGGGTAATATGTGAATTATGTTGTAGTTGCGACTGCTGTTATGTCACTGTCTGGTTAAAGCGAGCATCCTTCTTTGTATTCATTTGTACAAATCACTTTTCACTTCTTGATTATGTTGTACTTGCTGTTATAGGCTACTTACTAAATGCACTATATATGCCAATTGTAATATAACCTTACATCTGTCTTAACGTCTGTTACATGAGTATAGCTACATTATTTTACAAATGTATATAAAAGGCCCCTGCTCACAGGTCCCTCATACCAGAATTCAACTCCTATTTCCCTCTCAGTAAACTACTTGCCACACAACTGTTTTGTGTTTCACAATCATATCAATTTTATAGATCCTGTTTCCCACAGCCTAGTAAGTATCTTCTAACTTGCAATGTACAGTGCTTGGTTTTAGTACCTGATAAGCCAAGCCTGGACCTTACCTTTGTGAATGGCTAGTGGAAAACATCTAATAAATGATGACATTCTGATTGGTTCCAAACAAAAAACTATTATGAAATATTTAACAAAAGGTAGAAAAAAAGAAAGAAATTGTCATCATTTAAATAAGAGTTTTAACAAGTTTGAGGCTTGACCATGACAACAGGTCAGGGATATACGTATTTTGACAGGTATAAAAAAACAGTGTTGCCAAAATCCTTCTCCCCTTCTAACTTTTACATTTTAGCAACTAGTATCAAAAGGTTTTTATGGCACACTTGACAGGGCATGAGGAGCCACCAAAATAATGTTGGGGTGTGTCAGCTCTTATAGCCCCAAGATATGGGGGGGAGTAGGATTTTGGCAGGTATGATGAACAGTGTTGCCAAAATCCTACTCAGAATCAGAATTAAATTTATTCGCCATGTATGTTATACAAACACAGAATTTACTGTGGCAGGGAGGTGCAAACACTAAATATATACAAATCTTAGATTAAGTAAAGGCACAAAAGTTTAAATATTCCTGAAAACTAAACTAAACAATTTTAATATAAAACTAGAACATGCATTTCCTGCTGAAAATGCGTTGGAATGCTGAAATCTGAATTTATTTATTTTTAATGGCTGAAAATACAGAAATGAGAAATTACCCTCAAGCTGAAATTAATTTAACAAATGTATGACTTACACAAAAGAGGGAGTGTGGAAGCTGAACTGCATCATCTAAAGAAGCTCAGTGCTTAAAAACTATGCGGGAGAATACGTTTGAACGTTGTGAAGCAATCGAATAAATAGTTGAATTTCAAGAGGCAGTGTGGAAGCTGAACTGCATCAACAAAGCTATAAGAGCTTAAATTGCCTACAATGCGGGAGAAGCTGAAAGTTGAACTGTTAAACAGAAGAAGAAGTAGGCTATAGTTGTAACAAGAATATTATAGTTTTAACAGCTGAAATTATAGTTGGGATAGTAAAATCAGTAGCAGACGTAGCCTATCATTGAGTGCGTTTACTCGTCTTTCTTTGTAGGATTCAATGTTTTGATTGAATGAAACATACAGCAGTAGGGCTGATACAGGAAGACACGGCGACACTTTGTTGCAGAAGGATGATGGTGCACGTTTGTCCGTGGACCATACAAGGATTAATAAAAAGAATCATGTAGACGTGTTTGAGTAATCACATTACTAATTACACATGTAAACGGAGTAATTGTATTATTGGCATTAACTGACAATTGCTATCGGATTTCTCATGGTCAAGTGAACGCACTCAGTGGCGTAGTAGAACAAAACAGTAGCATTAGCATAGTAGTTAGCAAAAGAGATATTAGCAGCATCTGCAGAATTAGTAGTTGTAGTGTGGCATAAGATATAGCAGTATCAGTAGTGGTAGTAGTTGTGTTGTGGTGCTCTTAGTTTTTTAATGAGACGAGATGACTGAATCGCTTGTCTTGTGTCTCCACTAATCAGCTGATACCAATCACCTGTGTAAGAGACTAGCGCTTGTTTGTGTGGTTGCCACGGTGATGGTGCAGCTATGGCTGCTAATGCGCTGAGGGCAGAGAATACCAGAAATTTTGCAAGAATCCACACCTCAAACAAGTTAACGTAGACGCAAAACTATACGTCCAATCCCAAACAATAAAGATATTTTCCGAGACCCAAGACTCTGCCGAAACCAGAGATGTCCTTTATATGTCTGTGTGTTCAGAAATACGACTATAACGGCAGTTTATAAATCTTGTTATTTTTTGTTTTCTGTGACGAATTTGTCACCACATTTGCATTGGACTCTATGGGGCGAGAGGTGGACTTTGTCTCGCTTTCGTGGGGCTCTGAACAAATGTGTAAGTCTTTTAGATTCCACAGACAACTGTCTACAACCAGCACAAAATGTGCTATCTATTGATCCAAAAACGAAGCATGAAGAGCGAAAATTGTGGCAAACTAGAAATATGTTTTCAACGACATCCGAAGCTCCCCTCCGCTCTAAGCGATTCAGTCTGAACTCAGGGCTTTCTCGTAAACACCCATGTAAATCTCAGAAACGGTTTGAAAAAGTCACGAAACATAATCAGTGATATAAAAAAAGTTGAATAAATATCAAAAAGCTGAATTATGTAAAAATAGTTTAGGGTTTTGTCAACGTTTTAAAGTTTAAATGGTGGCTCTAGCTGAAAGATTGAGGAAGAAGGAGGATTTGGAAGTTGAAGAAGTTTTAAGAAGTTTGAAAGGATTTGAAAGAAAACTCCATTGGAAACCCATGTTAAAAATATTATGAATATTGATTTATATTAATTCAACCATAAGAGGTACAAAGCTGAAAAGTCACAGCGCCCATGGCCTGAAACTGCTGAATTTTTTGATAGCTGAACGGTTTTAATAGCTGAAGATTTGAAGGCGCTGAAAGGTTGCGCGGAAGAAATAGCTGAAGCAGCATTCCAACAATAAAATATATATAAAAATAAAGCCTAGTTTATACTTTTGTCGCCGACACTTTTGAAATGGTCGCCGACAAAAGAAAAAAAAGTGTCACTCAGGCTGCTGCATTTATACTTTGGCAAACAGTCGCCTGTGCTCAAGGTTCGCGTGACGTAAACAGAATCATTTTACCGTTACATTCATAACTATGGTTACATTGTTTACGCTTTGTAGCCTAGGTGATCGATCGGAGAAAATGGCTGTAGCTAATTTTGAGAGGCATTATAAAGGTGTGGATATGTTCTAACTTGCTCTGCCAATCTCTCCTTTATTCCTTCCATCTTAAACAGCTGTTGAGCGTTCACTGAAAATTTAAAACAAAGCAGTCAACGACGCGTTGTGAAACTTGCGCGACACAATGTGACGACATCAGCGCCAGTAGAAATTTCTCCTGGTAGGCGACACTTTCAAGCGACGGTTAAAAGTGTCGACCGTGACGCCATTTCTGTCGGCGACCTTTTCAAAAGTGTCTGCGACCTAAGTATAAATCGGGCTTAAGAATGAGCAGCATGAGTGGTCAACATAGTGCAATCAGATACTGGGTTAAATAATGAATGAATGTCACTGGGAGTCCTTGGCCTTGTTGAAGAGGCCAGTAGCATATGAAAAGAAACTGTTCTTATGGTGTGAGGTTTTGGTCCTGATGGACCGCAGCCTTCTGTCAGAGGGGAGTAGCTGGAACAGGGAGTGGCCAGGGTGGGAGGGGTCGGCCACAATCTTCCTCGCTCGCCTCAGGGTCCTTGAGGTGTGCAGGTCCTCGATGGTAGGCAGATTGCAGCCGATCACCATCGCAGCAGTGCAGATGATACGCTGCAGTCTGCTCTTGTCCTTTGGAGTGGCAGCAGCGTACCAGATGGTGATGGAAGAGGTGAGGATGGACTCAATGATGGCTGTGTAGAAGTGCATTCAAATAGCAGTTGGTTTTTAGGATTGTTAAATTGGTGAGGTAGTGTGTGAGATAGAGAACTCATACACAGCAGCCTACTGCAATGCATACAAGGTGAAAATAATGGGGCATTAAGTTGTATTAAACATAGATGAACACAGTTCTATTTGAACATTTCAGGGATATAGGGGGTGGAAGAAAACACATTTATATGTGCTTATGCTGATCACAATAGCCATGTCCTTATCACCTGTTCAGACAGCTAACTCCAGAATTACTGGCAACACATTGACAAATATAAGTGAAAGATGTGTAAAATACACAACAATATTTAGGAATTTACCAGCAGTAAAATATTGTAGCCTATATTGATAAGGTGACACAAAGGCAATATTTATTTAACCCTATTGCAAACCTGTGGGCTGAGCTGAAGATGAGTGCACACGAGAGTAGGACCCTGGATGATCTGGAGAGATTCTGTAAAGAGGAATGATCTCTGATTCCTGACAAACCCTATTTGACTGTAAATCATGTAACATTTGTTTTCTCTATTCACTATCAACACCGTCCTATCCTCAGAGACTTCATTTTAAGTTGTTGTGTTATTTAAACATTCTCTCCAATCTGCAGATTGATAAAACGCTTCTTATATAACCCACAACTCAGCTTAATTTTGTAACTCCGTTAGTGAAATGACAAACACTTTCTCCAATAAGGAGTTAACAGTTTGCCCTATAGCAGAACAGCGAGCAGATGTTTTTCAACCCGCAGACATTATCCTACGTGCATCCAGTGATGTGAAACGTCGCATTTGCAGTGCATTTCACAATGCATTTTAGAAACAGTATAAAATAAAACTGAATTCCCTGAAATGTTTAAATAGAGTTGTGTTTACAACTAAATTCCCCATTATTTTCACCTTGTATGCATTGCATTAGGCTACTGGGTATAAGTTCTCTTTATCTCACACGCTACCTCACCAATTTAACAATCCTAAAAATCAACTGCTACTTGTATCAACTATTTAATGAAGCAGCAATTCAGTATTTATTTTTAACTTAAAATTAATTAATTAATAATTGCTTTTTACCTGACATCTTTGAAAGGCAGACATTATTTTAAAAGTCAAAAGAATCGGGCCCACCAACCCTGCACTGGGGTCGATCCTGCCACCTCAGACATCCCAAGCGCCGCCACTACCAACTACGCCATCAAAAAGCTAAATTTCCGTTGATGCGGGTGGAATTTTACTTAACTGAGGAGTGAGTTTCACCGATACACACCGACTAGTGATGTGTCGTTCGTGAACGATTCGTTCATTTTGAACGAATCCTTATAAGGACTCGGGAGTAACGAGTCCTCTCAACGAGTGATTCGTTCATTTCCCGACTAGGTCTTTCTACGAGTCTTTGGATCATTTTTCACGTGACCTGCATAGGCTCTGTAGCTAGAGGAAACGAACGATTCGTTCCTTTCCCGACTCGGTCTTTCTACGAGTCTTTGGATCATTTTTCACGTGACCTGCATAGGCTCTGTAGCTAGAGGAAACGAATGATTAGTTCCTTCCCCGACTCGGTCTTTCTACGAGTCTTTGGATCCTTTTTTCACGTGACCCGCATTGTATTTTTTAGTAGAGGAAACAGTTTCCTTATTCCCTTTCGCGTGGCCGCTGTTTTAGTAAGACGTGAATGAATGATATTCGCTCAAGTCATCATACTGACTGGTTTTGTTATTTTCACTTTACATTTACACTTACAGTTTAGTGCAGTGTAATTGTTTGACGTGATAATTAAATGCTAGTGTGATAATACATGACCAAATCATACAAACTCATGATACATTATTTTAATGCAGGAATTTATTTTGAAATAGTATTTGCTGGTGCACATGTCATGCACTAACCTACAGTGGACGTATAGGGGCTATACGTCCTTGAAATGAACAAATGACTCGAAAAAAGATTCGTTCATTTTACTGAACGAGATTTAAAGAACCGAATCAGTAAAAAGAACCGAACTTCCCATCACTAACACCGACTACATCTATGAACTACTTGTTCTGAGCAGGTGTTGTCAGTGAACAGGCTGTAAAACTGTTGGTTAAGAGACTCGTGAAAAACTGATGCTAATTATCTGGGAAACATTTTTTAACAGCGGTCACGTTGTCATTGTTTGTGTCAAACAAGTTGTGTGAATTTGTTGTAACATTAAAACAGGAGATCATGACTGTGCTCAAAGCGATGCTCGAGCTTCAGCGGTTTCCTTTGTAGGTGAACAAAAATTTCGGAAGACGTAGCAGAATCACGAAAAATTACAGGAAATGCTTTTATTCCATTGGTTGTTGCATTAAATCTTACCCAGATACAATGGTGCTATTTTCCGATTGGCTATTGTATAGACCCTTTCTTTTTTTTGATTGGCTGATAAGTGGCAGGCTCGACTAAGATCTCCAGGGGGGACGCGCTTGACTGCCGGTTCCATAGTGAGAGTGGAGCAGAGGAATTTTGGTTGGGTGCTGCGGCATATTAAATATATTATAAATATTTTTTTTTCTGCGTGAGAAATACAATGTGTGGCGGGAGGGCGTGACTAAAGACCGAAATGAGTGACTGTCAATCTCATGCGTGACACTTGAGAACCCTGGATCTGACACACCCCAAAATTATTTTGGTTGCTCATCATGCCCTGTCAAGTGTGCCATAAAAATGCTTGATACTAGTTGCAAAAATGTAAAAGTTAGAAGGGGAGTAGGATTTTGGCGACACAGTTTTTTGTTCATACCTGCTGAAATCCTCCCTCCCCCAAATAAAATCTCAGGTTGGCTGTGACAGTTGCCTCAGAAGGTTCCATCACTGTTGTGCTAAAATCCAACTGAGAGGAATGTGTCTGTGCTGCCTGCCGTATATCCCTGACCTGTTGTCATGGTCAAGCCTCAAACTTGTTAAAACTCTTATTATAACAGTTGTGTGGCAAGTAGTTTACTGAGAGGGAAATAAGAGTTGAATTCTAGTATGAGGGACCTGTGAGCAGGGGCCTTTTATATACATTTGTATAATAATGTACTCATGTAACAGACGGTTATATAGCTGTATATAACATTTCACTGGGTCTTGCAGCTGTGTGTTTAGCAAGTCGCAGTATTTCCAAGCCCTGATAGTTTAACTGAGACGACGCACTAGATACGACGTGCATATATGTGCAAGGCTGGATAGAACTAGCACTATATGGGATAGACTCCCTTACAAAAAATAAGTATACTTCAAGTTTATTTTGTAAGTATACTTCGTATAAAAAGTATACTATTATCATTTACTTAAAGTATACTAGCAGTGTACTTATTAGGGTTCCTCCGGTATGAGGAAACCTATTGTTTTTGTTAGTATTATTATTACGGTGCGTTCACACTGCAGACTTTTTCTTTTTCTATCTTTTTCCACACTTTTTTTAGGCCGAGTGAAAGATTAAATGCCACCTGCACTTTATGGAACGGGTCTTGTTCCGGCTGGAAAAAAAGATGCATCAGACATAAACGTTGACATGTGTAACCTTTTATTATATTACTCGAAATCTCTGCAAATCAATCGCTAGATTATGACTTGCCACTACACATTCACTGTATGGATAGCGAGTGGCTGCCAGCCAGCATTTCAGCGTTGAATGTCAATCGTGTGCCGGGTGAGCTAGCTAGACTATGTAGCTAGCACAGAAGAAAGTTACGTAATGTGAAGAAACTGAATTAAAGTACAAAATACAACACACCAGGGACGCCGACAACCTCAGCAACCCTGCGCCAGGCATAATTTTTTTTGTTTATGTCTCTGTAATCGAACATAGACGTATCATACGATAAGGGTATGAAGACACACATACGATGAGTTGCTCTTCCATCTTGAAATTGTCAAACCGAGAAATGTTTACCATGACCAACAGTTGCTACGTTACAAGAAACAAGAAACCAACCCGATTGGCAATCGCTGGCGTTTTCACGCTCGTCATTTACATAAAGTTCAGAAAAATCCAACTTTCGCCGCCCCGCTCGCCTTCCCACAATACCCTACGCGAGCGTCGACGCCCCGCTCGCCTTCCCACAATGCCCTACGCGGGCGTCACCGCCTGGTTACATTGAAAATGAATTGGAAGCCGACGCCCCGCTCTGCACGCACCGCTGCAGTGTGAACGCACCGTTAGGGTTCCTGCGGTAGGAGGGAACCTATTGTTTTTATTAGTATTCCTATTATTATTATATTTCTCCGCTAAATGGCCCAACAGCTCAAAAAGTCCTGGACCCGATTTTTTCCAATTTGGCCCATTGATACAATAGTCATCATAATCTCATTACTCCCAGACGGCTAGTGGCCCATGTCATCATCATTCGGATTTTAAGAGTAGAATGACATACAAATCGTATCGGCTCTCAAGTGCATTAAAACATAAACTTATATTTTGATGAAACATGAATTTAATATCCTACTGACAGTTTCCTCAAAGGGAATTTAGGCTTGTAAAAATCGCCTAGGTTCGTCAAACTACAACTAGCAATACGCTAAGAAGGCAATGCGCGTTCACGCGTAGGGGAGTGAGACTTCGGTCCAACACCGGTAGGGCGGCCATTCTCTGGCCAAGGGGGGCCACGGCCATTGAATTAATATAACTAGAGTAAGCTACTTTTGTCTTCCAAGATGGCGTCCCCATTCATTTCTATGAAAAGTGCTCAGTGGCGCAGTGAGGCAAGCGAGAGCGCGAGACTGGACGCGGCCATCTTTCCACTTCCGTGTCTTCCTGTCTAGCTTTAAACAGTGGCTCTTTTTTTCCCTAGCTCCGAGAGCTCATGTAAATCGGCTATCGGCCAATGTGAACTTTTGTGCTCGTGCCCTGTTAGTATTCGCAAGCACATTTGCAGGCAACTTTCATTGACTAAGCAAATAAATGGGTTGCTAGTTTACCCATTTCGGATTGGTTTCAAACTTAGCAAAAATCGGGAAAAATTATTAAATGAAAAAGCTAGTAGTATGAGAATCAAACAAAAATTATTGGGGGAGATAGTTTTGTAAATGTTGAATGGAGTTAATAGAATACAAACGACCGGAAGAGTCGGAAACCTAACCGTACATGCAATACCACCTACATCCACCGGGGCCGTTGCTTCAAGCCGAGGGGGCTTGGCCACGGCCCTGTTTGTTTGTGTGTCTTGTCTGTAGGTGTTCCTGTGACGGTGCTGGTGATGACGTCGGAGTGCGCGCCCCGATGTCGAGATCCGGTGTTGTATCACCCGATGCATGAATTTCTGGATTGGCACCCCCTCGCGGGAGCGCGCGCGATTCAAAGAGTGAAGGATTTCGTCTTGATATCGCAACCAAAAGAAGGGGAGACAGGAGTTTCACATTATACTTTCTTAGTTGTTGAATTCAAGAGGAGGATGTCGGTTATCTGTGTAAATATCAGATGCTATTTTCAACACAAAATCCTTAAAATTCGTCATTCAAACGGTATAGTAACGAACGCAAACTAACATTCTTGCTCCACGACATTGCATTCTGAGGAAATATACCCCAGTATGATCATGATTACTGCTACACAAAATGTATTTTGTGAAGCAGGTTCTAAGTATTTGCCATGGTATGGCTCTTCATACTAATATATAGGTTCAAAGGCATGCGATTTTAATGCTGTTAGCCTGCGCGTAGGGTGGGTTACTCAGACAGGTCGAAAACAACAGCTTTCTGATCCAGAATAGGTTATCAGCTGTCCTGAAAAGGGACCAAAGGTTCACACATGCCTATATCCTACAAAAGACAAGTACTAAAAACGATGTATGAGCTATGTGTCAACATCAAAATAAATGTTCTCACCATCAAATCCTTTTTTTTGATAGGAAATGTTACTCTTAATGTTTAAGTCAATTAAATACATGAAAAAATAAAACACAATAATCCCACACCCACCATGGACTATTCTGATTTCAGACCTGTCCACCCTATATATACACATGTATTGGTATTATATTTATGCTATTAAATGTACATAATGCTCGAGTAGAAGGGAAGAAACGTATGCAGGGGGAGAGCATTTCATGCAGGCCTTGTTTTCCATTTGATGTAAGTGCAATGCACTCCCTGCAAACACTGACTAGGAAAGTGTGACATGCCTGAAACTTACTGTGGTTACTCATACTAGTACCCTCAGTGTACAGTAAGAATCATTTGATGCTGGGACATACAGAACAGACAATAGAGGGGGGGTGCATTTCATGACAGGCTTGTTGTTTTCCTTCTTGTCACGAAATGCACCTCCCGCTAACTCTGACTAGGAAAGTGTCAAATGCCTGAAACTTACTGTGGTTACTCATACTAGTGCCCTCAGTGTACAGTAAGAATCATTTGATGCAGGGACATACAGAACAGACAATAGAGGGGGGGTGCATTTCATGACAGGCTTGTTGTTTTCCTTCTTGTCACGAAATGCACCTCCCGCTAACTCTGACTAGGAAAGTGTCAAATGCCTGAAACTTACTGTGGTTACTCATACTAGTGCCCTCAGTGTACAGTAAGAATCATTTGATGCAGGGACATACAGAACAGACAATAGAGGGGGGGTGCATTTCATGACAGGCTTGTTGTTTTCCTTCTTGTCACGAAATGCACCTCCCGCTAACTCTGACTAGGAAAGTGTCAAATGCCTGAAACTTACTGTGGTTACTCATACTAGTGCCCTCAGTGTACAGTAAGAATCATTTGTTGCTGGGATATACAGAACAGACAATAGAGGAGGGATGCATTTCACGACAGGCTTAATGCACCCCCTGCTAAACCTGACTAGGAAAGTGTGACATGCCTGAAACTTACTGTGCTTATTCATACTAGTGCCCTCAGTGTACAGTAAGAATCCTTTGATGCTGGGATATACAGAACAGACAATAAAGGGGGGGTGCATTTCATGACAGTCTTGTTGTATTCCTTCTTGTCACGAAATGCACCCCCCGCTAACTCTGACTAGGAAAGTGTGACATGCCTGAAACTTACTGTGGTTACTCATACTAGTGCCCTCAGTGTACAGTAAGAATCCTTTGATTCTGGGATAAACAGAACAGACAGAGAGGGGGTGCACTTCACGACAGGCTTAATGCATCCCCTGCTAACCCTGACTAGGAAAGTGTGACATGCCTGAAACTTACTGTGGTTACTCATACTAGTGCCCTCAGTGTACAGTAAAAATCATTTGATGCTTGTATATACAGAACAGACAATAGAGGGGGGGTGCATTTCACAACAGGCTTGTTGTATTCCTTATTACAAGAATGACTAAATCTGAAACAGTACGATTAACACTCAGTTTAATAGAAGTGATGGTGCCCAAATTAAAGGACTTGCATTGTTAATCCATTTTCTAAGATCTGCTGTGACATCTGTGGGAGATGGTACCACCATGTGTGCGTGCAGAGGCCTATACTGGAGGAGGACTACTCGTGCCTTGCGTGCACATAATCCCCCAAAATAAGACATTTGTTGTCATTAGGTAATTTGTCTGTATTGTTATACATTAGTTGGTTTGTTATACAAAGAGTGTTAATCATACTCTTTCTGATTTAGTCATTCTTGTAATAAGGAATACAAGCCTGTTGTGAAATGCACCCCCCCTCTATTGTCTGTTCTGTATATACCAGCATCAAATTATTTTTACTGTACACTGAGGGCACTAGTATGAGTAACCACAGTAAGTTTCAGTCATGTCACACTTTTCTTGTCAGGGTTAGCAGGGGGTGCATTAAGCCTGTCGTGAAATGCACCCCCCCTCTGTTGTCTTTTATGTATATCCCAGCAACAAATGATTCTTACTGTACACTGAGGGCACTAGTATGAGTAACCACAGTAAGTTTCAGGCATGTCACACTTTCCTAGTCAGAGTTAGTGGGAGGTGCATTTCGTGACAAGAAGGAAAACAACAAGCCTGTCATGAAATGCACCCCCCCTTTATTGTCTGTTCTGTATATCCCAGCATCAAAGGATTCTTACTGTACACTGAGGGCACTAGTATGAATAAGCACAGTAAGTTTCAGGCATGTCACACTTTCCTAGTCAGGGTTAGCAGGGGGTGCATTAAGCCTGTCGTGAAATGCATCCCCCCTCTATTGTCTGTTCTGTATATCCCAGCAACAAATGATTCTTACTGTACACTGAGGGCACTAGTATGAGTAACCACAGTAAGTTTCAGGCATTTGACACTTTCCTAGTCAGAGTTAGCGGGAGGTGCATTTCGTGACAAGAAGGAAAACAACAAGCCTGTCATGAAATGCACCCCCCCTCTATTGTCTGTTCTGTTTGTCCCTGCATCAAATGATTCTTACTGTACACTGAGAGCACTGGTATGAGTAACCACAGTAAGTTTCAGGTATTTCACACTTTCCTTGTCAGTGTTTGCAGGGAGTGCATTGCACTTACATCAAATGGAAAACAAGGCCTGCATGAAATGCTCTCCCCCTGCATACGTTTCTTCCCTTCTACTCGAGCATTATGTACATTTAATAGCATAAATATAATACCTATACATGTGTATATATAGGGTGGACAGGTCTGAAATCAGAATAGTCCATGGTGGGTGAGGGATTATTGTGTTTTATTTTTTCATGTATTTAATTGACTTAAACATTAAGAGTAACATTTCCTATCAAAAAAAAAGGATTTGATGGTGAGAACATTTATTTTGATGTAGACACATAGCTCATACATCGTTTTTAGTACTTGTCTTTTGTAGGATATAGGCATGATGTGAACCTTTGGTCCCTTTTCAGGACAGCTGATAACCTATTCTGGATCAGAAAGCTGGATCAGAAAGCTATTGTTTTCGACCTGTCTGAGTAACCCACCCTACGCGCAGGCTAACGGCATTAAATTCGCATGCCTTTGAACCTATACATTAGTATGAAAAGCCATACCATGGCAAATACTTTGAACCTACTTCACAAAATACATTTTGTGTAGCAGAAATCATGATCATACTGGGGTATATTTCCTCAGAATGCGATGTCGTGGAGCAAGAATGTTGTTTCGCGTTCGTTACTATACCGTTTGAATGACGAATTTTCATATTTACACAGATAACCGACATCCTTCTCTTGAATTCAACAACTAAGAAAGTATAATGTGAGACTCCTGTCTACCCTTCTTTTGGTTGCGATATCAAGACGAAATCCTTCACTCTTTGAATCGTGCGCGCTCCCGGGCGAGGGGGTGCCAATCCAGAAATTCATGCATCGGGTGATACAACACCGGTGTTGGACCGAATTCTCACTCCCCCGCAGAATCCCACTCCCCTACGCGTGAACGCGCACTGCCTTCCTAGCGTATTGCTAGATGTAGTTTAACGAACCGAGGCATTTAATTCATGTTTCATCAAAATCTAAGTTATGTTGACCTGCACTTGAGAGCCTATACGATTTGTATGTCGTGCTCTCGTAAAGTCAGAAATATTGTCTCAAGAAAATAGACGAACTTTGGAGCTGCACTTGAAAAACGATGTTGATGTCGATATATAGCCTACAGTATTATCGAAATGAGGGTAATATGTGAATTATGTTGTAGTTGCGAATGCAGTTATGTCACTGTCTGGTAAAAGCGAGAATCATTCTGTGTATTCATTTGTACGAATCACTTTTAGTAGAACTATTCACTTCTGATTCTTGATTACGTTGTACTTGCTATACTTACTAAATGCACTATATGCCAATTAATTGGCATATAATCGTCAGGTAAATGAGAATAGCTACATCATTTTACAAATGTAGGCTATATAAAAAGGCCCCTGCTCACAGGTCCCTCCTTACATAATTCAACTTCTGTTTCCCTCTCAGTAAACTACTAGCCAAACAACTGCTTTGTGTTTACAATCATATCCATTTTATAGATCCTGCTTCCCACAGCCTAGTTTGTGTCTGCCAACTTGCCATGTACAGTGCTTGGTTTTAGTACCTGATAAGCCAAGTCTGGACCTTCCCTTTGTGAATGGCTAGTGAAAAACATCTAATAAATGATGACATTTTGATTAGTTCCATCACATTTATTTTTAACAAAAAACTATAATGATATATTTAACAAAAGGTAGAAAAAAAGAAAGAAAGTGATCTTTAAATGAGAGTTTTAACAAGTTTGAGGCTTGATCATGACAACAGGTCAGGGATGCATATTCCTCTCAGTTGGATTTGAGAACAACACTGATGGAACCATCTGAGGCAGTTGTCACAGCCAACCTGAGATTTTAGATAAACATTAAGATTAATTTGTGGAATGATAATGAATGATCAAACATTAGGAATGGCAAAAACTGGCACTGTCACCTATAATAACATTACTGCCTATACAAAGAAATACCAATGCTTCATTATAAATGTGTCTATTAGTGAAAAAAGTATTGTATTCAATACCATTTGATAAGCTATTACCCAGTTAGTGTTGCCAGCCATATTGTCCACATCCTGGGGGTGTGTCAAATGTTATAATCCCAAAATATGATGGGGGGGAGGATTTCGGCAGGTATGAAAAACAGTGTTGCCAAAATCCCACTCCCCTTCTAACTTTTACATTTATGCAACTAGTATCAAAAGCTTTTTATGGTACACTCTACAGGGCATGAGGAGCCACCAAAATAATTTGGGGGTGTGTCAAATGTTATAATCCCAAAATATGAGGGGGGGGAGGATTTCGGCAGGTATGAAAAACAGAGTTGCCAAAATCCCACTCCCCTTCAAACTTTTACATTTATGCAACTAGTATCAAAAGCTTTTTATGATACACTTTACAGGGCATGAGGAGCCACCAAAATAATTTGGGGGTGTGTCAAATTTTATAATCCCAAAATATGAGGGGGGGAGGATTTCGGCAGGTATGAAAAACAGTGTTGCCAAAATCCCACTCCCCTTCTAACTTTTACATTTATGCAACTAGTATCAAAAGCTTTTTATGGTACACTCTACAGGGCATGAGGAGCCACCAAAATAATTTGGGGGTGTGTCAAATGTTATAATCCCAAAATATGAGGGGGGGGAGGATTTCGGCAGGTATGAAAAACAGTGTTGCCAAAATCCCACTCCCCTTCAAACTTTTACATTTATGCAAATAGTATCAAAAGCTTTTTATGATACACTTTACAGGGCATGAGGAGCCACCAAAATAATTTGGGGGTGTGTCAAATTTTATAATCCCAAAATATGAGGGGGGGAGGATTTCGGCAGGTATGAAAAACAGTGTTGCCAAAATCCCACTCCCCTTCTAACTTTTACATTTATTCAACTAGTATCAAAAGCTTTTTATGATACACTTTACAGGGCATGAGGAGCCACCAAAATAATTTGGGGGTGTGTCAAATGTTATAATCCCAAAATATGAGGGGGGGGAGGATTTCGGCAGGTATGAAAAACAGTGTTGCCAAAATCCCACTCCCCTTCTAACTTTTACATTTATGCAACTAGTATCAAAAGCTTTTTATGATACACTTTACAGGGCATGAGGAGCCACCAAAATAATTTGGGGGTGTGTCAAATGTTATAATCCCAAAATATGAGGGGGGGGAGGATTTCGGCAGGTATGAAAAACAGTGTTGCCAAAATCCCACTCCCCTTCTAATCTTTACATTTATGCAACTAGTATCAAAAGCTTTTTATGGTACACTCTACAGGGCATGAGGAGCCACCAAAATCATTTGGGGGGGGGTGTCAGATCTTATAGTCCCAAGATAGGGGGGGGGGGATTTCGGCAGGTATGATGAACAGTGTTGTCAAAATCCTACTCCCCTTCTAACTTTTACATTTATGCAACTAGTATCAAAAGCTTTTTATGATACACTTTACAGGGCATGAGGAGCCACCAAAATAATTTGGGGGTGTGTCAAATGTTATAATCCCAAAATATGAGGGGGGGAGGATTTCGGCAGGTATGAAAAACAGTGTTGCCAAAATCCCACTCCCCTTCTAATCTTTACATTTATGCAACTAGTATCAAAAGCTTTTTATGGTACACTCTACAGGGCATGAGGAGCCACCAAAATCATTTGGGGGGGGGTGTCAGATCTTATAGTCCCAAAATAGGGGGGGGGGGATTTCGGCAGGTATGATGAACAGTGTTGTCAAAATCCTACTCCCCCAGTAAGTTAAAAAGAAATACTGAATTGCTGCCTCCTTAAATAGTTGATTCAAGTAGCAGTTGGTTTTTAGGATTGAGGTAGCGTGTGAGATAAAGAGAACTCATACACAGTAGCCTACTGCAATGCATACAAGGTGAAAATAATGGGGCATTTAGTTGTATTAAACATAGATAAACACAGCTCTATTTGAATATTTCAGAGCATTTAGTGTTATTATACTGTTTCTAAAATCCATTGTGAAATGCATTGTAGTGCAAATGCGACGTTTCACAACTGATTACGTAGGATAATGTCTGCGGATTGAAAAACATCTGAATGCTGTTCTGCTACAGGGCAAACTGTTAACTCCTTAATCTACATCAAGTCTCTCCTGCAGCCTTACACCCCCACCCGTCACCTACGTTCTTCTTCAGACAGCCGCCTGGTGGTCCCACCGCTCAAGACTGCCCGGTCCCAACACAAGCTCTTCTCCTGCCTGGCCCCCAAATGGTGGAACCAGCTCCCCACCTCCATCAGGGACACTGACTGTCTCCCCACCTTCAAGAAAAGGCTCAAGACGCACTTGTTCCGGGAGTACAACGGCACTTAAGAATGCTTGGCTGGACATGTTAGTTAGTTTCCTCCAGGATCACAATGACTCTTATTGAGTGACTTGTTGCTCTTTTAGGTTAGATATAACGAAGTTAAGTCTTGTACTCGCTGTGAAATATTTTACTGTTGATTGTTCTTCTACAGGTACAGTCCTGCACTTTTGTGGTTCATGTTGTTTAATTTGTAACTTGTATAACTGCATGCTCTTATGGGTCTTCCCTTTGGCACTTGTTTAGCTTTTCACAATGTATGCTTCATGTTTTGGCTACTTGCATGTTTGGGACTATCACGTTGTTATGATCAGTGACCTATGCTCTTTTGTAAGCTCTCTCTTGGAAGTCGCTTTGGATAAAAGCGTCTGCTAAATGAATAAATGTAAATGTAGAAAATGTTTTTCATTTCACAAACAGAGTTACAAAATTAAGAGTTGTGGGTTTAAGGCTTACAACTTAAGATGAAGTCTCTGAGGATAAGACGGTGTTGATAGTGAATAGAGAAAACAAATATTACATGATTTACAGTCAAATGGGGTTTGTCAGGAATCAGAGAGCAATCCTCTTTACAGAATCTCTCCAGATACGCCAGGGTCCTACTCTCTTGTGCACTCATTTTCAGCTCAGCCTACAGGTTTGCAATAGGGTTGAATAAACATTGCCTTTGTGTCACCTTATGTATATAGGCTATAATATTTTACTGCTGGTAAATTCCTAAATATTACTGTGTATTTGTGAACAGATCAGTCACTTATAGTTGCCAATGTGTTGCCAGTAATTCTGGAGTTCGCTGTATGAACAGGTGATAAGGAAATGGATATTGTGATCAGCATAAGCACATAGGAAATGTATTTTCTTCCACCCCCTATATCCCTGAAATGTTCAAATAGAGCTTTGGTCATCTATGTTTAATACAACTTAATGCCCCATTATTTTCACCTTGTATGCATTGCAGTAGGCTACTGTGTATGAGTTATCTTTATCTCACACAATACCTCACCAATTTAACAATCCTTAAAAAAACAACTGCTACTCGAATCAACTATTTAATGATGCAGATATTGAGTATTTCTTTTCAACTTACTGGAGTTAGGGTTTTGGCAACACTGTTTTTCATCAGAATTAGAAAGGGTTTTAATTGCCATGAAAGTTTGCACAGACAAGGAATTTACTTTGGCATACATACATTGTAGGTGTATGCATACATTAAACATATAGGAACCTTAAAACTGAAATATGTGGTCTAACTATACAAAAGGTACAAAGTCTAGCTAATACTAAGGGGATTTAGAATAAAATATAAAGTAGCCATAATTTACAATATAAAAATACAAATAGTACAAAATATACAAATAGTGTAATATAGTGCAAATTGCAATGTGGCAAGGTGTCACTGTGCAGATTGCGATTAAAGTCATTTAAGTCAGTGTGAGCCCTTAACCTTGTTGAAGAGGCCAACAGCGGATGGGAAGAAACTGTTTTTGTGGTGTGTGGTATTGTTCCTGATGGACCGCAGCCTTCTGCCGGAGGGGAGTGGCTGAAACAGAGTGTGTTCACAATCTTCCTTGCTTGCCCCAGGGTCCTCTAGGTGTGCAGGTCTTGTAGGGTAGGCAGATTGCAACCAATCACCTTCTCAGTAGTGCGGATGATACGCTGCAGTCTGCTCTTGTCCTTGGCAGCAGCGTACCAGATGGTGATGGAGGAGGCGAGGATGGACTCAATGATGGCTGTGTAGAAGTGCACCATCATTGCCTTTGGCAGGTTGAATTTATTTCGCTGCTGTAGGAAGTACATCCTCTGTTGTGCTTTCTTGGTGAGGGAGCTGATGTTCAGTTCCCACTTGAGGTCCTAGGAGAGGATAGTGCCCAGGAAGCGGAAGGACTCCACAGTGTTCACTGGGGAGTCGCACAGGGTGATGGGGGTGAATGGGGCTGTATTCTTCCTGAAGTCCACAACCATCTCCACTGTCTTAAGAGCATTGAGCTCTAAGTTGTTCTGGTTGCACCAGGTCACCAGGTTGTCAGCTTCCCAGCTGTAATCAGACTTGTCAGAGATGAGCCCAATGAGGGTGGTGTCGTCCGCCAACTTCGAGTTTGACGGATGGATGACTGGAAGTGCAGCTGTTGGTGTACAGGGAGAAGAGCAGAGGGGAAAGGACGCAGCCCTGAGGAGATCTGGTGCTGATGGACCGGGAGTCAGAGACATGCGTTCCCAGTTTAACACATTGCTTCCTGTCAGACAGGAAGTCTGTGATCCACCAGCAGGTGGAATCAGGCACGTTCAGCTGGGAGAGCTTGTCCTGAAGCAGGGAGGGGATGATGGTGTTGAAGGCAGAGCTGAAGTCCACAAACAGGATCCTGGCATAGGATGCTGGGGAATCCAGGTGCTGTAGGGTGAAGTGGAGGGCCATGTTAACTGCATCATCCACAGACCTGTTGGCTCTGTAGGCAAACTGTAGGCAAACTGCAGGGGGTCCAGGAGGGGGTCTGTGATGGATTTGAGGTGTGCCAGCACCAGGCGCTCAAAATACTTCATTACCACAGAGGTCAGGGCGACGGGTTTGTAGTCATTATGTCCTGTTGGTCTTGGCTTTTTGGGCACAGGGATGATGGTGGATAACATCCTACCTGACAAAATCCTTCCCCCCCATATCTTGGGAGTATAATATCTGACACACCCCAAAATAATTTTGGGTGGCTCCTCATGCCCTGTAGAGTGTACCATAAAAAGCTTTTGATACTAGTTTCATAAATGTAAAAGTTAGAAGGGGAGTGGGATTTTGGCAACACTGTTTTTCATACCTGCCGAAATCCTCCCCCCCATCATATTTTGGGATTATAACATTTGACACACCCCCAGGATGTGGACAATATGGCTGGCAACACTAACTGGGTAATAGCTTGTCAAATGGTATTGAATACAATACTTTTTTCACTAATAGACACATTTATAATGAAGCATTGGTATTTCTTTGTATAGGCGGTAATGTTATTATAGGTGACAGTGCCAGTTTTTGCCATTCCTAATGTTTGATCATTCATTATCATTCCACAAATTAATCTTAATGTTTATCTAAAATCTCAGGTTGGCTGTGACAGCTGCCTCAGATGGTTCCATCAGTGTTGTTCTCAAATCCAACTGAGAGGAATATGCATCCCTGACCTGTTGTCATGATCAAGCCTCAAACTTGTTAAAACTCTCATTTAAAGATCACTTTCTTTCTTTTTTTCTACCTTTTGTTAAATATATCATTATAGTTTTTTGTTAAAAATAAATGTGATGGAACTAATCAAAATGTCATCATTTATTAGATGTTTTTCACTAGCCATTCACAAAGGGAAGGTCCAGACTTGGCTTATCAGGTACTAAAACCAAGCACTGTACATGGCAAGTTGGCAGACACAAACTAGGCTGTGGGAAGCAGGATCTATAAAATGGATATGATTGTAAACACAAAGCAGTTGTTTGGCTAGTAGTTTACTGAGAGGGAAACAGAAGTTGAATTATGTAAGGAGGGACCTGTGAGCAGGGGCCTTTTTATATAGCCTACATTTGTAAAATGATGTAGCTATTCTCATTTACCTGACGATTATATGCCAATTAATTGGCATATAGTGCATTTAGTAAGTATAGCAAGTACAACGTAATCAAGAATCAGAAGTGAATAGTTCTACTAAAAGTGATTCGTACAAATGAATACACAGAATGATTCTCACTTTTACCAGACAGTGACATAACTGCATTCGCAACTACAACATAATTCACATATTACCCTCATTTCGATAATATTGTAGGCTATATATCGACATCAACATCGTTTTTCAAGTGCAGCTCCAAAGTTCGTCTATTTTCTTGAGACAATAATTCTGACTTTACGAGTAGCACGACATACAAATCGTATAGGCTCTCAAGTGCAGGTCAACATTACTTAGATTTTGATGAAACATGAATTAAATGCCTCGGTTCGTCAAACTACATCTAGCAATACGCTAGGAAGGCAGTGCGCGTTCACGCGTAGGGGAGTGGGATTCTGCGGGGGAGTGAGAATTCGGTCCAACACCGGCCCTGAAGCGGCTGTGTCTAATCGGGCCTAAATAGACACTGTCGTCAGACATAAAATGTGTTCTGTTTGGCGTATGACAGAGAGGGGTGAATCGCGCTGGGCGGCTGTTTATTTGTCCAGATGTGTAAGAGGAGAAGGGAGATAGTGTAGAGACCCATGGGTATACTCCTCAACACGTAGATAACCGATGTTATGCACGGTAGTTCAGGAGCGGTTTCACCTGCACCTTTTGTAAGCTAGAGTTTAGTGGAGTCAGGTTAGGAAATACTAGGTTAGTTAGTGGTTTTCCAACAGGGACGTTTTTTGGTCCACTTTGTTTGTCTCATCGGGAATCACATATAGCCTAGTGCCTTCTCCGTGTCTTTATGTACAGGCACATCCCTTGTCTATTAGTCATTGTTATTTATCATTGTCTGTTCACTTGCCAATACCTTTTTGCAGCTGTATTAATAAATGTACATAATCCGCATGACCCCGCTGCATTGTTTGTGCCTGGTTACACCTTTGACAATCCCCGCTGGTACAGTACTGATAGTCAAACAGTGTTACCTTTAACATCGTAGGTAACATACCTTTATTATCAACCACTTAATTAATGTACACTACTTTGTTAGTGTAACTGATATTTATGCTCACCTAGAAGTAATATTGTCTGTACTATTTCAGTAAAGTGGAGGAGTTTGATAGGGGATATCTAAACAATTGTGCACAAAAGGGAGACCATTCAACTACTAAGTAGTGCTGTTACCGACTTCACAATCTGGAGTATGAATAATGAATGGTCAGGAAGTCAAATATCCACAATGCTTTTTTATATTTGTTTTTACTGCTTCTGTCTCTCATTGAAGGAGGGGTGATTGTCATTGTTTGACAATCGTTCAAAATAAACAATGTAGATCTTGAATCTGCCATGAAAGTCAACCTTCTGCCCTGAAAGTCAAGTCTGCCTCTCTAACATTACACATTTGTGGTTGAGATTGAGTGACTGCAAAAGCTATAGCAAATAGAATAGAATATGACTTCACATTTCCAGAACTTTGTGGTATCAGACACATACAAAATGTAGCATGCACACAGGCATGTGCAGTATTTACAGGTATATGAAAGATGATCTGATCCACTGACATGAGGTCAATGTTTTGAGTCATGTGCAATACAAAACAGTTCGTCCTAGCATGCCCATCCACACCAAAGGAAGCATCCTCATGCAGCCCATCCATCCACCATAGAGGTTCACCACCAGCAGCAGAAGAGAAGGAAGCGGTGGATCCTCCCATCCATCCTCGATCACACAAAGAAAACGTTTTTTTTTTGTGATAATGACATTAAATTAAATAAAGTATAACTGATTAGAGTTTAACTTAAATTTCCTCAGATAACTTTGATATTTATGTATAATAGAGCATTGAATAAAATAATGAAAGGAATCACAGAATACATTCATTGCATAAATATTTTGACCGGGGAGAAGACAGGACCCTGTGTGTGTGGAATTTAATTATCTGCAGTATGAATCAAGGATTTAGTCATGTTTAGTAGTTGTATTCCCAACAGATGTGGTTACATTCTCAGGACATACATTCTCAGGACATAATGCTTTGTTGACTTTGGCACTTTGGTGAAGTTAAGCCCATCAAAGCAACTCTAGAACGAGTTCAGATTATCTGCAAATGTGCCCCAATCCTTAAGGTCCACGGGTATAAATTGGATCTCTGTCAAGTTGAAAGTTCTTTAAAGTCACTCCAGGCATCACACCTGTCCACATTGATATATTTTCTACCTTTTCTTTAGACTATTTTATCTTCCTTAATTAGCTTACTTCATTTTATCAAATTACACTGGATCTTGACACCTATGGAATATGTAGGCTACATTTGTTTCTAATTTTATGTGATTATAATTTATTTTACCTATGTTTGTTATTCGAACATATTTTCAAATATTATACCTTTTGATATTATTCAAACATATTTTCAAATATTATACCTTTCTATATAATTTTCTCATCAAACATCACATATGCCAGTTTTCCTTGTTTCTTGCCTCTCGCAAACCATTCAAATATATTGTTGCGATTTAGTGACATCGTTAGGTGGCGCTGTCAGGGTCCTAAAACTGCGGTCCTAAAACGTCATCTCTACGGGCTCTCCGGGCTCTCCGGGCTCTCTGCCGGTCTGCAGGTTCATACTATTGAGCCGAGGGGTGGGGGTCTGGGAGTGCTGGAGAGTTGTCCAGTTATTTTACCTTCATTAGATGGGCTTTTATTTTGAAGAAAAAAAACTTGGCAAGACATGACCCGGAAATACTCTCTTTGAGGTGCGCCATAACGACATGCAAAACACCAGATCCTATATTTGTTTTTATCTGAGATGTCTTTTTTAGCCAGGCGATGCGGAGTGCAATTCAACCCGCCGTCTATGATTTTGATATATGAAATTGAGCACACAAACAAGATTCGTAAAAGAATTATACCTTTAAAGAATTTTTCAGAAAAATCAGGTAGGAAACTCATACTTTGCTCAGTTATAAGTACAATTCACGTTACTGTATTAGCTAAAGGCAGAATATTACGATTACATTTGGCGCTGTAAAAATAGTATTAGCGGTATCGTTGTGATTAATTCCTGATTTGATTAGTGATAGGGAAACGAAGCTTTCTGGGTGGTGTACCATCAACGTCGCTAACAAAATGTGCGTTTACTCAAAAAAGCCTCGCTTAAGTAGGCTAAACATTTGCCCTAGTCACTCTTGACGCGTCTGCGGCGCGTTACTATGGAAGACCATAACGCCTGGCTGTATATCTATCCGAACGTTCTTGCAAGCATCCTTGCGAGTAAGGAGGACCCATAGAGTTAATGTGTACATTCGACATGACCCGACTTCATGCGGCGCTGCAGCCGGCTGAAGGCGGCTGATTTGAAACAGTGAATTCTGGTTAGACTTTTTGTGCGACTTGAGACGGCGCCGAGGACACGTCACTGTGACGTGTGACACGTCGCCATCAAAGTACCGTGAGATCGATTCGAGAACTGCCGGCTGTGTAGCCGAGCGCATTTTCTCAAGAGCAACTGCACAGGTTCAAGTGACCACACAGTTATTTTGTGATTGGCCAGACTCACACACGACAACTTTGATGCGTGTTTTGTAATATTCGGACACCTTCAGTTTCGCCAATGCAAGCGGACACTCTCGCCGGTTGGTTCATGCAGCCGCAGTCCATGTTGAACGCACCTATCATTAGGGATGGGACATATGGCACTGACGCATCGATGCTTGTGTTGCAAAACCAATACTCACAGTTTCGAAAAAGTGTTTTGGAGCTTGTATCAAATTACGAAACCACGTCATAGATGGCGTTCAATGCTTCAAACGTCACGAACTGGTTCGAAGTTTTGCCGCTCTTCTGAACCAGAGCCATAGAAGGAACGAAGCCACCGCTTCTTGTCAAAGACAAATCTCACATTGTCAGAGAAGCAGCACCAGGCATCGCTCGAGTTTCTTCCATCAGTCATTATTATTTAGCCAAATCCGTATAGTAATAATTATAAATCCGTGCACTTGTGTTGTGTTATTTTATTGAAATGGAACGTAACATGTTAGGACTAGGTAGGTCTATACAGTGCCCAGAAAACAGATGTTGATGATTCGTCAACATTGTCAACAGTAATAATAATTTGTAAAAATAAAGTCCCCCCAGTTCACAATAGACCTACATGTCACAAATGTTAAGAAAAAATCAGTGTTATCTAGTTTAATTGATATAAAGACCATATTGTATAAACTCCGTCCACCCGCATTAAAAAAGTAACATATTTTTCGGTGGTGTAGTTGGTTAAAGCGTTCTACGTCAACATATTGTTGATGCGAATCTGGGATCCCGAGTTCGCGCCCCAGTGCAGGGACCCTCGAACGATATTTTTAAACTTTTACTGTGAGAAAATGACATAATTCTAATGGCCTACAGATGTATCACAACATTTGAATGTGTGAGCACTAATATCAGATCAAAATGAACACATGTAGCCTTAATTAAAATATTAAATAACAGTGTTTCCCACAGATTAGAAAGCTATATGTGGGGGGGGGGGGGGGGGGGGGGGGTGTTGTTTCATGTCAGACGGGGGGGGGGGGTCGAAATAATTCACAAAATCAATCAACAACAACAAACAAATAATTTCTGCATATGCAGGTAGCGACGCTGCATACAGGGTGCTAAATAACTATTTAACTGGTCGGCTCCATGACGCCGGGTAAGTAGCTAGCTCTTGAAACTTCTCACCAAAACAACGAAGGGGAACCTTCGATTAAGACATGTCCGTCGGTACCTAGCGAAAAGTAGCCTCAACTTTCCTAGACCTTTAGCTACGGCACTAATGCTGAAGGCTCGCTGATGTAGCTGTCGGTCTCACTAGAACGGCGTATGCATCGTTGCTAACGTGTGCTGACGTAGTGACTGTGTGTGTATGTGAGAAAGACGCGTGCGTGAAAGAGACGGAGGGAGAGCAGGGAAAGGAAATGCAGCTGAACGAATACGCTGCGTGTTTTTACCTAAATAGCGATAAAAAAAAATGTTTACGAAACGCAATGTGTGGCGGCCGGTGTTGATTCTGTGGCGCACCGCCACAAATTAGTCTATGTGTGGGAAACACTGAATAACGTAGGTAGGGTAGTCTACCGTCGGAGACAACCACTACGCCTCATTCAGCCAGTTTAAACGGCTGCTAGATGACGCTGTTCATATTCAATGCGCCGATAGTTCGGCTCTTTGGGCCGGCACAATCCGGAAGAAACCACCAAAGCTTCACGAGGCATCGTTCGCCCATCCCTAGTTAATATAACTAGAGTAAGCTACTTTTGTCTTCCAAGATGGCGTCCCCATTCATTTCTATGAAAAGTGCTCAGTGGCGCAGTGAGGCAAGCGAGAGCGCGAGACTGGACGCGGCCATATTTCCACTTCCGTGTTTTCCGGTCTGGCTTTAAACAGTAGGTGCATTCGACATGGACTGCGGCTGCATGAAACGACCGGCGAGAGTGGACTCTTGAAGTCGGGGAGGAGTTGAAAACGGCTCTATGAAGTCGGACATTTCAGCTTCTCGTGGTTTGCTGCGTTGACGTCAGTCACGGCCGATTAAGCGCTGTTTGCTTACTTTACTCTATTTATGTAGGGCCTAGTGTTTCCGTTAGTAAAGAGTCTAAGTAAAACCCTTTCTTCCATACTTTTTTAATACAATTCAACTGTTTGGTCTGAATTTGAGCATTGGCGAAACTGAAGGTGTTTGAATATTACAAAACACGTGTCAAAGTTGTCGTGTGTGAGTCTGTCCAATCATAAAATAGCTGTGTCGTCACTTGAACCAGTGCAGTTGCTTTTGAGAAAATGCGCTCGGCTACACAGCCGGCAGTTCTCAAATCGATCTCACGGTACTTTGATGGCGACGACACAGTGACGTGTCCTCGGCGCCGTCTCAAGTCGGACAAAAAATCAAACCAGAATTCACTGTTTCAAGTCATCCGCCTGCAGCCGCCTGCAGCGCCGCATGAAGTCGAGTCCAGGGTTTTTCCTGGGTCAAAATGGGTCTTCGGTGCTCCCAAAATATTTATATATATATTTATTCTTTTTTTTCTTTTTTCTAATCAATGTATTTATTCCCAAGTGTTTTGCACCCCCCCCCCCCCCCACACACACACACACACACATATTTTCGTCCTATTTCCCCTAAAGCAATAAAGTTGTATGTTCTAAATGGCCAAAATTCTGCCAATTAATAATTGACGTAACAACTTATTGTAAATGGTAAGTAGCCTAGCCTATCGATTAAGGTAGGCCACTCTGAAGCATGTACACTGCCTGCTTCATTTGATCTTGATAGGCTAAGCATTCTGTAGCTAATATTAACAATATATAGCCTGGCTGCCAGCCCAACTTCTCCCCGCCCACAAAAGAATTGGGTCGGGAAGTTGGGTCTGGGGGGTTTCGTATTGGGGACAACTACAGAACGGATCGGGACGGACCAATTAAATTGCCAGGGCGGGCTTTATACGATGATGGACAGATGATCAACAGTAACGTAATCAACAACGTCACGAAAGAGAGCTTGGGTTGAATTCGTTTTCAACAAACAACATATTACGTTGCTCTGATTGGTTGTAGGTCTATCCAGTTGAGCGAAGAGGCATTTGTTTTACGAGTTCGGTTGAAACACGCCCCGTAGTCACAGCCCAACGGAGAGTTTTCAGACTCATATTCTGACTAGAATTATGAGTATGACAACGTCAGGCTAAACAATATACCCACTTTTTATTAATTAAAACTACTTCAGCATAATAATGCACCTAAAATACAAACCTGAGAAAGGGCAGCAATCGCTATCAAATCAACAGACAAGTGCAATTTAGCTAGCAGGGGAAGAATACAAACAACGAAAATCATTTTAATTTGCAAAAACTATAGACTCATACAATAAAGGGCTTAAGAACTGACAACATAAGTTATGCGACTTACAGTTCTCAAGGAGGCACACGCGCAATATCAACTGCGGTGTGAAGTCCGTGCTATTCTCCGACATGCACTCACTGCTGATATACGGACTAAACTTTTGTACAGCCTGATTTCTAATACCATGGCGGCAGAAATGTAGCCGTAGAGGAAACACTGAACTATATGTTATTCCAGGTTAAGAATACCAATGGAGGCTGCGTTTGAAATCGTAAATCAAACTTTTGTCAGCATTTTGAGTGGAAATGTAATTAGCATTTGTAGGCTACAGGTGTACTATTCGTGCACGTCGGGCTGGCCCTCGCAGCGGAACGACAGTTTAGTGGCCGCTCTGTCCATTCGCGCACCTCACAGTTGCGTATTGATCAGACAAGAACACACGCTTATCAAATAGATTATTATTGATCGAAACAGAACAAGGTTCGGCTGTAGCCTACTTGAAACATACTATTGAGAACATATTCGCTGACATGCATTGCACGAGTGATGAACACAGGTTTTTTTGCCTTTGGCGCTCGGGATAACGGCTTTGGCGCGCGCCAACATTTTCTCTATGTAGGAAAAACCCTGGAGTCATGTCGAACGCACCTAGTGGCTCTTTTTTTTCATAGGTCCGAGACCTCGTGCACGCTTGCAACTACCTGTACACGTCATACTTTGCGACAACCAGTCGCGAGCATAGATTTATATGGTTACGAGCGTGTGAGCTAAGGCATTGCAGTGGCAGAATCTATGGGCAGAAAGTCCGATAAGAATCAGAGACATGATGCAAACTTAACGGAAATGTATCCTCTCACTGTATAGTATTCCTTCCACTTGTCTTTTAGAAATAGGCTATAGGGCTAATTATTAGGGCTATTCTAGATGGAACTCATCACATTTTGCTTTTTTTCTTCGTGATATGAGTATTATTTCCAACGCATTGTATCGGATGAAATAAACTGTTAACATGAACAGCTCCGTCGTTGTTCTCGCCAGGCAAATAAAGCTTAGTTATTTTGGTAACCGAAATCTTCCATTATGCAGACTTACCATAGCTTACTGTCAACTTTATATTCAAACGAAATGCCACAAAATTCACACTGCCTTCAATTTATCATCAGTGTAGAAATGTGGCCAGTGTTTTATATGTTCATCCTACAACCAAACGCCTATTAATGGATATAACGTGATCTAACAAGACTTGGTAATAATGTAATAAATAAAAGCTTGATAACTGTGTCTAAAATATACTTTATTGAACATTTGCCTTTGAAAGGGGCTTATTCACAGAACCATATAGGCTACAAGACGTTTCCATCAGATGTAAGTGGGGGTGAAACACTGAGGACCTTCATTGTCCCACAAAAGCAGTCTGGCTTGATGACACAATCAAAAAAAGAATAATGGGTGTGTTTAACAAAAGCTTCTGAAGGTGTCGTAGGCTAAGAAATCATCCTATAGTGAGATATATGGATGTTGGGGTCACATCAGGGCAAGGCCCAGAGTAGGGCATAGAGCAGGGTAGAAAGCACTAGGCTGTGCGCGAGATAATATAGATGAGTCACGATGTTGTTGTGCTCAGGCCCCGTAGTCAGTTATGGAACAAGCACTTGGCTGTTCCAGCTCAAACTTCCTGTGTCAAGAATGTGTTTTCCCAATAGGGCAGTTAGGGAGCTGTATGCTTCACACAGATAAGCAAGGTCGGGGTGACATGGAGTTTGTTCCCCTAGATAGAGATGACCATGGACTCATGACAACCGGTAAACAAACAGACAAGGGTCTGTTTAAGATTGACCAACACGTATTGATGAGATGATGCCAAGAGTTATTTGTGTGACGTGTATGAACTGTATAAATGACCTGGAGGAAATGGAGGTTAGGAACTTCTCAGGCTGAGAAGCTCTAAGCGAATGTGAATCCCAGAGAACCTTTTGTAATAAAGCAGACCTTTGTAATCCGAACTCCTCGACTCAAAGCCTATTATTATTGATCGATAAGGACCACTTCAGAAGCCTTTCACAAAGGCAAGACTAATATTAATTAAATATATTTCATTTACGATTGTGGTTAACGGTTAAAGTATTAATCTTCGTCTTTGCTCCAGATACACGTCAACAAAATGCTCGCGCTTAACATAATATATTTGCCATCATGTCATGAACGTTTTTAAGAAATATCAAATCTGTTTTAAAATAACGGGAATAAACTATATTAACTAGGGAAAGGCATTCAATTAAAATGTCTTAATCGTTCGTCGGGAGAATTAATGATCGATTTTCGATTAATCGATAAAAAAATTATATTAAAATTCATTATTTATAGGCTATATTAAAATGCAGTGTAAATAGAAAAAACACAGCGTGTTTCCGCATTGAGATCTGAAGGTATTACAAGAAGAACAACCATGTCTGTAACTCCTAGAAGCGGAGCTTTTCTCTGCTCGTTGTGCATCGCAGCTCCTCTGTGCTGTGTGAGCAGGATGCACCGCCACTAACCAGGGTCGGATGTACGTTCTTTAAGTGGTACATCATTTGAGTCGTGGAGGAGTTGTATTTATACTCAGCTTTGCAGTGTTGGCAGTGAAAAAAGTAATTTTTAAGTCAAAATGGTCTCACGCTACACTTCGCCGTGACCTCTTCATGTTTACTTTTTAAATACATGGAAACTCGCCGGTAACTGAGTAGGCCTGTGGCGTTTTTTTCCAAACATTGGCTTTGTTTGGTAAAATGTTTAATTGCTGCCACATAGCGAAATCCATTGCATTCCTTCAAGACTCACACTACGCAACAGAACACGCATTCGTTTTATCGATGAACAAATAATGTCATCGACGAAATTCATAATGATCGATAATCGATCGCCGATTAATTATGCCCATCCCTAATATTAACAGCATTTCATGTATGTGTGACAACCATTTGCTAAACTTGCTACAACAAGGCAGGCAACTCAAGCCATTTCTCCCTGTGCTCATTAAATATAAGTCTATGGCTCATTCAGCTCAATGTAAATTGGCTATCGGCCAATGTGAACTTTTGTGCTTGTGCCCTGTTAGTATCCGCGAGCACATTTGCAGGCAACTTTTATTGACGTTGGCAAATAAATGGGGTGCTAGTTTACCCATTTCGGATTGGTTTCAAACTTAGGAAAAATTATTCTATGAAAAAGCTAGTAGTACGAGCCAGGTTCGAGAATGGAACAAAAATTATTGGGGGAGATAGTTTTGTAAATGTTGACTGGAGTTAATAGAATAAAAACGACCGGAAGACAAGGGAACCTAACTGTAAATGCAATACCACCTACATCCACCGGGGCCGTTGCTTCAAGCCGCGGGGCGAGGGGTGGGGGCTTGGGAGGACCAAACCTGCCATATTTACAAATGAATGAATGAATAAATAAATGTCCACATCCATGCATTTAGACAGAAATAAATGAATAGATGTATTAATTAATGCAGAATTGTCGATCAATAGTTAGTTATAATTTACATTTATTTATGTATTTATTTGTGTATTCATTTATTTATTCATTTATTTAATAATTCATTCATTCATTGTTCCCAATATGATAATGAGAGGAGCCCAGTAGCCATGGAAACTGACGTTCAGACATTCCAATCGATCCAGAACCATAGATTCAATCTAGCTAACGCCTGGGACACACTGGCTGCGAAGCGTCACGAAGCGCCACAATCGTCTACGAATGGCGCAATGCTGTTCACACTAGATGCACATTTCTCCACGCCGGTCACCAAGCCTTTCACCTTCTCTGAGCTTTCCTTTTTTACATGTAAAGCTGACATGGTACCTAAACATGGCATAGGCTATATTTAAGCAACTTGTTGCTCCAACAACCGTCGCAACAGCATCCAATTCACAACATAACGTTGCAACATTTGGCTTTTTGTTGTCGTAGTCTTTGTAAAATACGTGCTGTGGGGCATACAACTCCATGTAGGACTAAGCTAGTTCTCATCTTTGATGATTAACCAAATTTCTCTTCTGCTTGATTGGAGGCTATGACAGATCGTCTATCTCGCTCTTAAACACACTGTTTAGAAACAACGGACAAATATGTTGGCTTGATAATCAACGCAATCAACAATCAGGATTTTTTACATTTTGAGAATTGATCGGATATAGTTTTTATAGAGGTAAACACATGGTTTAACTGTCAGCGTAGTGAAGTTGGGTGTTAAGTGATAGGCTATAGCCCACAACTAACATAGTAAAATCTTAATAACATGTTTGTTTATCCAAATATCGTATATGGTGAAATATGGTCGGCCATCCTGGCAAAGTCTCTAGCAATTGCTCTATTTACATGTATGTCGTCCATGACAGCAAGGATGGATGTTATGCTAACATAATAGAATAAAACGCGTTAAAAAATATCAGCCAATGGTGTGTCAAATACTGCCTACCTATTTCTGATTGACACATCTAATTAACATATTGAGATTAAGAAATACAGGAATTAATGAATAAATGCAGAAATAAATAAATATAGTGTAAATTAGTGTTAAAGTGTAACAATTATCTTTGATCTTTTTTAAATTTCTTCACTCAAAAATGTATTCCTTACATTTCTTAGATTTAAATTGATGTATGTATTCATTCAGTTCACCGCCCATTTTTGGTCACATTTTAATTCAGATGCTGATTTACTTTAAATTAAATAAATAAATAGGTAAATAAATAGATAATTACATAATTAGAGTCAGAATCAGAAAGAGATTTATTCACCATGAAAGTTTGCACAGACAAGGAATTTGCTTTGGCAGGAAGGTGCACACAATAAACATATAGGAATCTTAAATTTAAATATGTGGTCTAACTATACTAAGGATACATAAACTAGCAATACTAAGTAGAATACAATTAAAATAAAATATACAATAAAATAAAATATACAATAAAATAAAATATATGTGGGCATAAAATATAAGTTGCCAATTTACAATATAAAATACAAATATTACAGGAATTGAATGTAGTGCAAAATATAAATAGTTTTAAGACATGAAGTCATTAAAGTCAGTGTGAGCTCTTGGCCTTGTTGAGGAGGCCAGCAGCGGAAGGGAAGAAACCGTTTGTGTGGCGTGAGGTTTTGGTCCTGATGGACTGCAGCCTTCTGCCGGAGGGGAGTGACTGAAACAGGGAGTGTCCAGGGTGGGAGGAGTCCGCCACAATCTTCTTCGCTCGTCTCAGGGTCCTCGAGGTGTGCAGGTCCTCGAGGGAAGGCAGTTTGCAGCCAATCACCTTCTCCGCAGTGCGGATGATACGCTGCAGCCTGCTCTTGTCCTTGGCAGTGGCAGTAGCGTACCAGATGGGGATGAAGGAGGTGAGGATGGACTCAATGATGGCTGTGTAGAAGTGCACCATCATTGTCTTTGGCAGGTTGAATTTATTCAGCTGCCGCAGGAAGTACATCCTCTGTTGTGCTTTCTTGGTGAGGGAGCTGATGTTCAGTTCCCACTTGAGGTCCTGGGAGAGGATAGTGCCCAGGACGCGGAAGGACTCCACAGTGTTGACTGGGGAGTCACACAGGGTGATGGGGGTCTGTCAGACAGGAAGTCTGTGATCCACCTGCAGGTGGAATCAGGCACGTTCAGCTGGGAGAGTTTGTCCTGAAGCAGAGCGGGGATGATGGTATTAAAGGCAGAGCTGAAATCCACAAACATGATCCTGGCGTAGGATGCTGGGGAGTCCAGGTGCTGTAGGGTGAAGTGGAGGGCCATATTAACTGCATCGTCCACAGACCTGTTGGCTCTTTAGGCAATCTGCAAAGGGTCCAGTAGAGGGTCTGTGATGGATTTAAGGTGTGCCAGCACCAGTCGCTCAAAAGACTTCATTACCACAGAGGTCAGGGCGACGAGTCGGTAGTCATTATGTCCAGTTGGCCTGGGCTTTTTGGGCACAGGGATGATGGTGGAGGACTTGAGACAGGCTGGCACATGGCATGTCTCCAGGGAGGTGTTGAAGATGTAGGTAAACACCGGAGACAGCTGGTCAGCGCAGTTCTTGAGGGTGGCTGGAGAGACAGAATCCAGCCCAGCTGCTTTGCGGGGTTCTGTCTCTTGAACAGTTTGTTCACTTCTCTCTCCTGAATGGAGAGGGTCGTCACTATAGAGGGGGGGAGGGGGGAGGCCTCACGGGTGGAAAGGGGTTGTTCAGGACTGTCCAATTGTCTTTCAAATCTACAGTAGAACTCATTCAGGTCGTTGGCCAGGCGTGAGTCGTTAGTGGAGTGGGGGGCTCTGGGCTTGAAGTTGGTGATCTGCCTGAGGCCTCTCCAGACAGAAGCAGAGTCGTTAGCAGAGAATTTATGTTCTAGTCTCTCTGAGTACAGTTGTTTAGCCTCTCTCACCACCTTGCTAAACCTTTTCTTCGACTCCTTGAATCTGTCCCTGTCCCCACTCCTAAATGCGGCCTCTTTGTCCAGCCTCAGCCTTCTGAGTTTAGCTGTAAACCAGGGTTTGTCGTTATTGTAGTTCACCCTGGTGCGTGTTGGTATACAGCAGTCCTCACTGAAGCTGATGTATGATGTCACAGCCTCCGTGAGCTCATCCAGACTATTGGTAGCAGTCATGAACATGTCCCAGTCAGTACAGTCCAAGCACGCCCGCAGTTCCTCCGTAGCCTCACTGGTCCACTGTTTTGATGTCCTCACAGCAGGCTTACAGCACTTAAGCTTCTGCCTGTATGCAGGAATCAGGTGGACCATGGCGTGGTCTGAGTGACCCAGTGCTGCTCGGGGAACCGCATGGTATGCTTTACTGATAGTAGAGTAGCAGTGATTCAATGTGTTCTCTTCTCTGGTAGGGCATTTGATGAGATGTCTGTATTTGGGGAGTTCTTGAGTGAGATTGCCTTTGTTAAAGTCGCCTAGCACAATGACCAAGGAATCTGGATTTTCATGCTCCACACTCAATATCTGGTGAGCACACGTTGAACCTCGTTGGCGCTAGCCTGAGGGGGCATGTAGATGCCGACCAGTATGAATGAAGCAAACTCACGTGGCAAGTAAAAAGGTTTACAGTTAATAAGAAATGTTTCCAGATCAGGATAACAGTGCTGCAGAATCACTGTCACATCTTCACACCAGCCACTGTTAATAAAAAAACAAATACCACCGCCTTTTGTTTTGCCAGAAAGCAGGGAGTCACGATCCGCTCTCAGCAGTTTAAAACCTGCTAGCTGTAGCGCAGAGTCTGGGATCAGTTCACTCAGCCATGTCTCTGTAAAGCACAAAACGGAAGATGAACGAAAGTCTGTTTTTCCATACCAGTAGCTGAAGTTCGTCCAAGTTGTTGCTCAGCGAACGAACGTTGGAGAGAAATATTCCCGGTAACGCTGCACTCCGCTCCGACGAAGTCGCACCAAAGCACCGGCCCATTTACCTCTCCTGCGATGCTTCGCTGCTAGTACAAAGCCGAGGGTGGCTTTGACTATAATTCCCACTAAATCTGCTGCTGCAAGCAGAAAAGTGGGAAATAAATCCACAGGAGTTGTAGTCCGGATGTTAAGAAGTGCTTCTCTTGTTAGAAAACCCCGGAAATCTTGGCAGAACACTGAATTAACAGACAAAACAAGACAAAACAGAGCGCACCTAGCTACCGCGGCTGCCATCATGAACAAATAAATCAATATGGTTATGAAATAAACCCTGAAATTAAAAAAAGATGGCAATACATATATAAATATAGCATCATATTTATATAACTGAATCCATTTGTCAGGATTATTTATTTATTTCAAAATTATGTTTTTTAAAGACGACGTTTATGTATTTCATGGGACTTTTATTTCTTAATGACACATTTATGTTTTTTTTTTAATTTATTTCCTAACGCCACATATATTTCCGAAAACCACATTTATTTCTGTGCTGTATTTATTTCCAATCCAACACGTAAGCGAGAGGGCGTTGGTTTTCTTTAGACCAAAGCAGATGCACAAGATCGAAGGCAGATGGGGACACCTAGATTCGAGAGATGATGGAAGACATAAGTAGTGTTAGAGATGGCATGCTGGTCTTAGTAGATCAAATTGATCAGCATGGCTTGTTAGCGGATAGCATTTTGGCACACATTGAAGATTTTGTAGAGGTACGTGTATGGAGTTAGATTAGTTTCATAATTCAAACAAACAAACGCAACACGATTCAAACAAACTTAACACGATCCAAACAAACGTAACACGATTCATACAAACATAACACGATTCAAACAAACAAACGTAACACGATTCAAACAAACGTAACACGATTCACAAATGTATTTCGTGATTCACAATTGTAACGCGATTCACAAATAAATGACCCTATTACATTCGTTTGCAACCTGACAAACACAAGTTACAAATCCCTGCATTCGTTGGTGTGAATCCTTGCATTCGTTCGTGTGGATTTTTGGAACTTTCCTGACGCGCTTTGATCCACAAATGCATTTTTTCTAAAAGATATCCTCAGCAGCCTATCAGATCGTCTCTTCCAATTTTAGCCAATCACCGGAGAATGTCTAATATGGGTAGACGGGCTCTGCGTTAGCCTAGGAAACACGGAAAATGACTAAACATGAATCCTGCCATTCTCAACAATATTTAATCAGGTATGATCATCGGTTTAATAAGATTAACAAGCAATATTTCACCTACATGCTACCAGACGACATTGCTCATGATCTGAAGGAGACGATGTCCGTCATTATGGCAGGTTGTTGAAGTCCACATAGACACGTTAATGTGATTGGCTAAAATTGGAAGAGACGATCTGATAGGCTGCTGAGGATATCTTTTAGAAAAAATGCATTTGTGGATCAAAGCGCGTCAGGAAAGTTCCAAAAATCCACACGAACGAATGCAAGGATTCACACCAACGAATGCAGGGATTTGTAACTTGTGTTTGTCAGGTTGCAAACGAATGTAATAGGGTCATTTATTTGTGAATCGCGTTACAATTGTGAATCACGAAATACATTTGTGAATCGTGTTACGTTTGTTTGAATCGTGTTACGTTTGTTTGTTTGAATTGTGTTATGTTTGTATGAATCGTGTTACGTTTGTTTGGATCGTGTTAAATTTATTTGAATCGTGTTGCGTTTGTTTGTTTGAATTATGAAACTAATCTAACTCCATATACGTGGGCAGATAAGTGCTCTACAGAACATTGACATTGATCACAGTCGTAAATAGTTTGAGACTTATCGAGCACTGTGTTCGTGTGCAAGATGTACAGGTAGTATGGGGGTGATTAGTGCCAGGTAATGTTAGCTAATAAAACTAGCAACCCTCGCTAGGCCTAACAAAGATGACAATCACTGCCATCACTACGTCTGCAAAGCAGACAATCACTGCCACTACTTGATTTACATTTGCAAGAACTATAGACTTAAACAATAACAGGCTTAAACTGACAACATAAGTTATACGGCTTACAGTTTTCAGGGACGCACACACGCAATCTCAACTGCGGTGTGCAGCGCGTGTCCGTCCAATTCTCTGACATGCACTCTAACAATCACTGCTGATAGACGGTCAAAAATTTTGTACAGACTGATTTCTGATACCGTGGCGGCAGAAATTTTGCCTTAGAAGAAACACTGCACTATATATTATCATTCTAGATTAAGAATACCAATGGAAGGTGCTTTGGAAATCGTAAATCAAACTTTTGTCAGCATTTTGAGTGGAAATTTCATTTGCATTTGTACAGGTGTATTCGTGCACGTCGGGCTGGCCCTCACAGCGGAACGACAGTTTAGTGGCCACTCTGTCCATTCGCGCACCTCACAATTGCGTATTGATCAGACAAGAAGACACGCTTATCAACTCGATTCCTATTGATCAAAACAGAACGAGGGTTTGGCTGTAGCCTACTTGAAACATACATATTCGCTGACATGCATTGCACGTGCGATGAACAGTTTTTTTTTTTTCCTTCATCGCAGACTTTTTTTTGCCTTTAGCGCTCTGGATTTGTCATTGGTGCTCTGGAAAACGGCTTTGGCGCACGCCAAAATGTTCTTTATGCAAGAAAAACCCTGTATACCGATACTGGGAATTGGATTTGGTATTCTCCATGCAGGCTATAGCATTACAAATAGAACAACAAGACAAAACAGAACAACAATACATGGACAGATAGTACCATGTACATGAGGATAGCTAGTCGATAAGAAGGCAGCTAGCTATAACTATCTGGCCTCACCATTATGCCTTGCCGGTATTACCATTTAGTGACACCTGAAGTGAAGCCAGACCATTCAAGACATTACCCATACCTTTGGATTTACTGCTTCATTTACATTTACATTACATTTATTCATTTAGCAGACGCTTTTATCCAAAGCGACTTCCAAGAGAGAACTTTACAAAGTGCATAGGTCACTGATAATAACAACAAGATAGCCCCACAGCATTGCGGGTAGTCAAAAACAAGAAGTACATATTGTGAACAACCAAAAAAATAGTGCTAAAGGGAAGAAACCATAAGAGCATGTAGTTAAACAAGTTAAAATTACACAACATTAATCTCTAAGTGCAGGTGTACCTGTAGGAAAGCAATAAAAATAGGATTAACTAAAATAGAATACAACAGTTTAAATCAGCTACCACTAACCAACAAGAGCAACAGTCTAAGCAAGAGTCATTGTGATCCTTGAGGAAACTAGCGTTGGGTTCAGCAAACCATTCCTAAGTACCATTGTACTCCCGGAACAAGGGCGTCTTGAGCCTTCTCTTGAAGGTGGAGAGACAGTCCGTGTCTCTGATGGAGGTGGGGAGTTGATTCCACCACTGGGGTGCCAGGCAGGAGAAGAGCTTGTGCTGGGACCGGGCGGTCTTGAGAGGTGGGACCACCAGGTGGTTGTCTGAAGAAGACCGTAGGTGGCGGGTGGGGGTGTAAGGCGAGACTTGATGTAGTCGGGCGCAGTCCCGTTCACTGCTCGGAAGGTCAGTACCAGGGTCTTGAATCTGATGCGGGCCGTTATGGGTAGCCAGTGGAGGGAGATGAGGAGCGGGGTAACGTGGGAGCGTCTGGGTAGATTGTAGACCAGGCGGGCCGCTGCGTTCTGAATCCTCTGAAGAGGGCGGGTTGCGCATGCTGGGAGACCGGCGAGCAGCGAGTTGCAGTAGTCCAACTTGGAGAGGACCATTGCTTGGACAAGCAGCTGGGTGGAGTGCTCAGACAGGTATCTCCTGATCTTCTGGATGTTGTAGAGGGTGAATCTACACGACCGGGAGACCGCAGCAATGTGGGCCGTGAGGGAGAGCTCGTCATCCATGGTAACCCCAAGGTTCCTGGCAGAGGATGAGGGGGTCACCGTCGCAGATCCCAGGGTGATTGAGAGGTTGTGGGAGATGGAGGGTTTGGCCGGGATGATGAGAAGTTCCGTTTTGGCAAGGTTCAGCTGGAGGTGGTGCTCAGTCATCCAGGCGGAGATGTCTGCGAGGCAGGCCTCAATCCTAGCTGAGATCCCCGGATCGGTCGGAGGGAACGACAGGTACAGCTGCGTGTCGTCAGCGTAGCAGTGGTAGGAGAAGCCATGGGAGGTGATGATTGGTCCAAGTGAGGTGGTGTACAGAGAGAAGAGGAGGGGACCAAGGACGGAGCCCTGTGGGACACCAGTGGAGAGCTGGCGAGGGCCTGACAGTTTGCCTCCCCAGGAGACCTGGTAGGATCTTCCCGACAGGTAGGATGAGATCCACTGGAGTGCAGTGCCAGTGATGCCCATCTCAGAAAGTCTGGAGAGCAGGATCTGGTGGTTAACCGTATCAAACGCCGCAGAAAGGTCCAGCAGAATGATGACGGATGACCTGGAAGCCGCTCTGGCAGACTGGAGGGCAGTGGTGACTGAAAGGAGGGCAGTCTCTGTGGAGTGGCCGGTCTTGAAGCCCGATTGGTTGGGGTCGAGCAGGTTGTTCTGAGAAAGGAAGTTAGACAGTTGGTTAGATACAGCACGTTCAATTGTTTTAGAGAAGAAGGGTAACAATAATACCGGTCTGTAGTTCTGGAGGACGGCAGGGTTAAGGGAGGGTTTTTTGAGTAAAGGGGTAACTCTGGCCTGTTTGAAGGCAGAGGGGAAGGTGCCATAGGTAAGAGAGGAGTTTAGAACATGGAGCAGAAAAGTTATGATAGAGGGGGAGATGGTTTGAAAGAGAGGGGAGGGGACAGGATCAAGGGGACAGGAGGTGGGGCGATGAGAGAGAATGAGGTCAGAGAGCTCTGCCTCGGACAGGGGAGAGAAGGAGTTTAGACATTTAGTTGGGTCAGTAATGGAGGGTGAGGGGGTAGGAAAGGTGGGTTTAGGGAACCGACTGCTAATGTCGGCGACTTTTTTCTCAAAGAAGGAGGAGAAGTCGTCTGCTGTCAGGGTGGAGGGAGGGGGTGGGGGAGGTGGGTTAAGAAGGGTGGAGAAGGTAGAGAAAAGTTTGTGGGGGTTTGAAGCAGAGTTAATTTTGTTAAGAAAGTAGAGGGTTTTGGCAACAGTTGTGAGAAGACAAGGATTTAAGGAGGGAGTGATACTTATCAAGGTCCAGACCGTCTTTGGACTTGCGCCATCTTCTCTCAGCTGCTCCAAGGGTGGACCGTTCTTCACGAATAACATCCGTAAGCCACGGGCAGGGGGGAGAAGATCGTGCAGGCCTGGTAGATAGGGGACAGAGAGAGTCAAGTGATGCAGTTAAAGTGGTTAGCAAGGTGTCGGTGGCAGTGTTAGTGGGGTAGGACGAGAACTCGTCAATGGGAGGGAGGATGTTACAATAGAGGAGAAATGGGAGGAGGATAGGGAGCGGAGGTTGCGCCGGAAAGTTACGAGGGGAGGGGTTGGAGGGAGAGAGACAGAGAATTGGATAAAGTAGTGATCAGAGATGTGCAGTGGGGTTACATAGGTTAAGTCAGTGATACAGTTACGTGTCAGGACGAGGTCTAGCTGTTTGCCTGCCTTGTGGGTCGCCGGTGTGCTCAGCAGCGTCAGGTCGAAGGAGGTCAGGAGAGACAAGAAGTCGACAGCCTGCATTCCTTGGAGGTGGATGTTGAAGTCCTCAAGGACTATCAGGGGGGTTCCATTATCCGGGAGGACGCTGAGGAGCATGTCCAGCTCCTCCACAAAGTCGGCTAGCGGTCCTGGTGGGCGATAAAGAACAATTAAGCATGCTTTGATAGGATTAGTTAGCATCACATAATGGTGTTCAAATGATTTGGCAGTAACAGAGAGTGGTGTGGATGTGTATTTAATATGTGGGGAAAGAAGCAAACCTGTCCCACCACCCCGCCCGGTTGAGCGGGGTGAGTGAGTGAAGGAGTGGTTGACGGAGAGAGCAGCTGGAGTTGCAGTGTTCTCTGGGCGGATCCATGTCTCAGTCAGCGCAAGGGCATGAAGAGCTTCAAATGGAAAAGTGAGGCAATCCTTCGATTGAAGTCAAGTTTCTTAAAGGGGTCATTTACTGATTTTATTGGGTATTTCACACTGTTCCTCAAGGTCTCCGAATAGGGTATGTAACATTAATTGGGCTGAAAATTAGGGATGGGCGTGGTTAATCAAATATCCGGATATCCTAAAGTAAGTTAGTATTCGAACACTTTTTTCGAATACTTATGAGCGTAGTTTAATTAAAAAAAATTAAAAAATGAAAAACCGTTGTGTTGTGAATTCTAATAGTTTTGACGTTAGAAATGATGAAAACCATCAAAAAAGGTAGGCTACGCCTGCGTTCTGCTGCGAGTCTCCTTTCATTTCATTTGGAGCTACAAGAAGCATAGTGTCCTGGCTAAGCAGTACCTAGCAGCAACCTCAGTTCCTGCCGTCTTTTCTACGCCGGCCTGCTCGTAAATCGACTCCGTACTCGCCTCTCCCCTGAGCATGTTTACATTTTCATTTTCCTGAATAAAAATGCGTATGGCTAATACAGTTGTGGCTTATTTATATTCTTACCAGTAGCCATGTAGAGCTAGCCTGGTCCTAACCAGACCCTCGTACATTTCATTTGTACAGAGGGTCTGGGATCTCTCGATTGACAAACGTTAACTTCCTTGAAGGCGGGTCCTCTGTTGAAGTTTAAAACTATTGGATCCGCCCAGAGCCACTCTGATTTGCCATAACCAATCGCAAGCGTTCCCCTTAGCCAACTCCTTCACCACTACTGTAACGGAGCTAGCTGCCGTAGCTGGAAAATCTAACTTTTCCCGAACCCCGTGGGGAGAAGGGCCACAACATCATGGCCACCAACAAACCTCAGCAAGGAATGTTCTTGCTCCGGCTTTAACCTATATTCTGCAGCATTGCCACAACCGCAGAATAGTTTCGCTCGCATCTTTCTCCGCCGCCATTACTAAACTACTCAAACAAGTGGACGACATTAACGTCATCGTTCTCAGCCACTCCCTCTGTTCGCTGATTGGACCTACAAAAAAATTGTTTCTGGAAACTGACTTCAGAGCCGAGCTCCCAGACCTAGTACAGAAGCAAAATCCAAATTGAGCGGATGTACATAGGAGGGCAGAGCCAGGCTAATGTAGAGCTAGCGTAATCGTCTGTTTATGTTTCCATTGTGTGGTGGCGCACCGTATCCTATAGGATTCCGGTTCCAAGTTAATATCCAAGTTAATATGCAATATTTCTCCATGTGTGTCTTTCGTTTTTATCGAGGATAGCCTACCCAATGTGTTTAATTTAGTCCAATGTAGCCTACTTTTTATTTCACATAATAATAGGCTAATCGCTTTTCCGCCAAATTAAGAGCAAGACGCAGCGTTTTTTCAAGTTCATTGTCTTTTCGTCATGTTAATAAATTGATCTTTCATTTGTTTTCTTTATTCAATCCTTATTTAATCTAATATCTTAACAGTCCCAATAATTGCCAGAATGTGTGGTGGTTCATGTGTTTACTGTATGCTTTGCGTCACCTCAGGCTAATTACATAAGGGAACCACATTAACAAAAATAGATTATCCGGATATTCGAAAAATAATTTTGGATACTATTGGAATAGTGAAATCAGTTTAAATCTCCATCCCTCCTGAAAATGTCCTGGGTGTTGTTCTATGCGCCCTAATGCACCCTGTGAAATAACCCTGGAATGAAACAAGAGGTTTTATCCCTTTTATGTTATGCTCATATAGATGAGCTGCACGCTGATTGGTTGGTTTACAATGAGTGAAGCTGCGGAGCAAAGACGCAACACGGCCAACAGCACTCACTGAAATATTGACAGTGGAGACTTGAAATAAAAACGTACAAATAAATGTATTGTGTCTACACAACACTGTTTTCAACAGATTGACTATATATCATTTGAAAATGATAACGCTATAAACCTGACAAAGATCTGGGGGGTGTTCCATCAACGTCGATTAAGGAAAAGCTTACTTCAGCAAGAGTTCCGTTCCATTAAGGTGGCTTATTCTAGTTCTAGCTACGTAACCAAGGCAATTTATACTTCTGAACCAGCCTGCTCTGTGTCAGGCTAAAAGTCGAGTTAAATTAATATGTGTTGCATAATTATAATAATTATGCAACACATAATACATAATTAATAATAATAAATAATTTCAAACAGGCGGAAACAGAATCTCAAAAGACAGTTCCATCGAGTACATTTCTGTGTGCAAAGCACTAGGGCGATCCCCACTCAGTCGACTAGTCGATTTTCTGGTCGATATGCTCTTGGTCGAAGATTTTTTTAGTCAAGCTGCCGTATGGCAGTGTGAGATCTGATTCCCGCTTGTGTCACCATTGCTGAATTAAAGAAATGTTATACAGAAATAGTAGATTATATTATTTAAGACAAATAAAGAAACTCAAAAAATATATGTTTAAAATAAAAGGTGTTATTGTTTTCCCTTTCGTTAATCTTTTCAATTTGTTAGTTTTTAGCACACGGCACGAGCACAATTGGCTGCCGAACTACAAACTCTGCCATAGCCTACTTTGTCTGTGTTATTAGGCAAAATGGCAAACAAATCTGTGGTATGGCAGCATTTCATTTACAGTACATTTACAAAGTACCTAAAAAATGTGAAAACGTCGAATGCAAACTCTGCCAACAACGGTTTATTTTTCATAGTTTGACGTTCAATATGATGTAGCCACCACCTGAAAACCATAAGTTGGCCTACTTCGCTCATGCTAACACTCGCTGGGTTGAAAAATGAATATGCCTATTATAAGAATCACATCCAAATCGAATGACATTGGCCGGGTTTCCCAGACTCGTTAAGAAGCTCTTAACGCTAAGCGTTCTAAGAGCGTTCCAGAGCGGCCTTAGAATGTTCTTAAGATAATCTTAGCGTTAAGAGCTTCTTAACGAATCTGGGAAACCCGGCCATTATTTATCCCATCACCCCCAAGGGTCTTCAGAGACAGAAGTAATGCTTCCCTGACCAGTATATAAGAGGTATAGGTTCAGCAGGTCCAGCGTATAGTTTATCTAGATAGATTTTATTGGCATTCTTAAAATATATGTAGAAAAACACTTTAGCAACTCTTAAGGATGGCAATGAACACATAAGAGCAGCCTACCGTCCTTAGTAGAAAGTAGTAGAAAGGAGAGTAGTAGACTATAATAGTAGAAAGGAGGCTAGTAGACTACAGTCTATGTAGATAGGCTTGGACTATTTAGTCTGCTGGAATCATACACAAGGAAGCAAATTCACTGTAGCCAAGCCTTGACCACTGTTCAGTCTGTCTGCATCTCTGTTCATCTCTATTCCCGCACTTGACAATTTGACAGTGGGACACTCCTAAGCCCTTAAGCCTCGAAGTCTGTGAGGGTGGAGATTGAGAATGGGCCTATGACAAACATGAGGCTATATAGCATAAAACTACAATGCAACTATCCGTGTTTCTTGATAAGATAGTAGTTCATTAACGTGTCACATCACTCAACTCTTCCACAGACTGCTACAAGGCTGCTGAGAGACTAAAGAACCACACCAGACACAAGGCATACTTTGAGCATGTCTCATTAGAGCAACTGGAGAGGCTTCACATAATTCTGCGAGATCAAATTCAAGGCTGCAGCTTAGAACAAAGCCTTGATTCACTTTGCCTAAACCCTGAAGAAGACCTCAACAAGCTGAGCGACAAGGACCTGAACCGCAAGAAGGCTGAAATGGACAAAATATTCGAGCGAAACCGTAGGCATAAAGATGACCTTAACTTTGTTTATGACCTGGAAGTGGAATTCACTGAGGCTGCTCAAGAAGTATGCAGCTGGGATGAAGAGTCTAATGATGGGTTTTGAAGGGCAATGTTTAAAAGTTAATTGTGAGAATGCTGTAAAACTATTGTTTTCCTGTTTCTCTTTATAATTATTCAAACTTCTTAGTTCTTCCGTAGGTTTTTTGGCCTTTAACTAGTCCTGCATACTTTCACCGATTCCTACAATTTTGGTATCAAAACGTTCAGCTCCTTCAGGAGATGTTGGCTATGACCTTTGGTATTTCTCACTTTTATACTTTTTAAGACATTAATGTTTTTGTGCAAATTATTGTCCCATTAAAAGTAATGGTAAATCCTTTGAAATCATTAAAAAGCTTCCTCCACTTTCAAACTTAACTACTTCAGCATACTTTCAGCTAGAGACACCATTCAACCTTTAAAATGTACAAAAGACATTCAGTTATTCCCAAATGATTCAGCCTTTTCAAATATTCAGCCAATTTCGAATTGTGACAGTTTTAAAAAACTGTTTTTGCTCCTTCTTGATTTTTATGATTGAGCAGCCAGCAGAGTGGTACACTGCTTGCTGCTCTTTTTCTGATATTCAACTAAATTGTCCAACAAATTCCTCTGACGTTCATATAGTTTAACTTACAGAAACAAGTTATACCTTAAAATGTAGGAACACTTGTCCTCTTTCAGCCAATGTAACTACTAAAGAGCTCACATTTACAGATTCTCAGCTTTGAGCCTTGAAGCAAGAGCAGCCTTTTAAATTCTCTCATTAACTTCAATGGAAAGGTGGGTAAAATTCGTCAGAGAAGGCCGAAAGGAAGACGATTTTAAAACTGCCGGTAGAGTCGTATTTCTGCAAATATCGCACAGACATATAAAGGACATCTCTGGTTTCGGCAGAGTCTTGGGTCTCGGAAAATATCCTCATTTTTGGATTGGACGTATAGTTTTGCGTCTAGGTTAACTTGTTTGAGTTGTTATTCTCAAAATGTGTTATTCTCTCTGCCCAGCTCGTTAGCGATCACAGCTGCGCCATCACTGTGGCAACCAAACAGACACGCACCATGAAAGCAGAATTGGGTAACGAATTGGAACCTGCCAAAAGAGTTGTATTTCTGACCGCACAGACACTTAAAGGATATCAATGGTTTCGGCAGAGTCTTGGGTCTAGGAAAATATCCTTATTTTTTGGATTGGACATACAGTTTTGCGTCTAGGTTAACTTGTTTGAGGTGTGAATTCTAGCTACATTTCTCATAATCGAGCTAGCGCGATGGCTCTCCATAACTAAAAACGGTTTGACTTTTTTCCCACAATCGACCAAATTGGCCAAACGAAGTATGTACATTGAGCTTAAATTGTACACAATCTAGCTAGATCGTTTTTATTTTAGCAAGTTTCACAGAAATCTGCAAAAACCGAGGCTCGACGGTCATAGCTGACCGTCACGAACAGCCAAACCGGGGCTGGGGTAAGTGTTTGCTGCAGCTGGCGTTAATCCTAAGAACAAACGCTTCGTAACTGGAAAGTTTTTACTTTAAATTGAAGATATTGAACACAGATGTAAAGTAACTTGTCTTTTAAAGAATTTATAATATATTACAGTACAATTCATGAACTGTCATCACCAGCTGCATTACGGGCACGGCACTATCCATAATTCCAGTTATTATTATTTGTGACATCTTAATCACCGAATGCATCACGGGCATTGTGCACTAGTGAATAACGGGAACAATGCTCGTACGACTTTATAAAGGAAGCATGTATTAAAGTTATGTATTGTGCTTATTAAATTGATGTCTTATGAACCTTGAAGTGTGCTCAGGCCTAAACATTGTGTCTCACACAGGGTGTGGGAAACAGGCTGTATTTTGTGTCGTTATCTCTCCCTTTCAGAAGCAACCTTGAAACTGGGCTGAGACAGCACCCGAGCAGGTGGGATGCGTAGGCAAGAACAACTCCCTACTGCACAGGAGAACAAACTCAACCCTCTTCTTGTGTTGTTTGTTTTACTGCGCTGTATAATATATGCTGGGGCAGGGACAGACAGTTAGTTGGACTTTGTGAACCAGCCCAAACTCTGTTGCGGGTAGGGAAACATAGACAACCCCAGAGCTCTGTACTTGTTGATTTCCAACTGCTGCATTAAAGCTGATATTATCGGACCTCTGCGACTCCAGACCACTCTTTCTAGAACACATATTTGTGTCATTGAATACCATCATTGCATATTGGAATAGACATAATACATTTAAATCCTTCAACTGGTGACCCCGACGCTGAAAAGAGGGAGTCCAGAGGGTTCCGGCCCGACCAACAGTTCGGGAGAGACCCATACACCGGTACGAGGTGACAGACGTAATCGTCAGGCGCGCGTCAACATAAAAAAAGGTAAGCCGACACTGTTAATTCAAAGTACTGCTATTTGAACTGAGAACCAAATTTTGACGATTATTATGTTTCATCGTACCTAGTCAAACTAACAGAGTCCCTGAACTTTGTCTTTGTCAGGGGAGGTTAGAGTCCTCTCCCGGGATTAGAGTCCCTGAACTTTGTCTTTGTTAGGGGAGGTTAGAGTCCTCTCCGGGGGTTAGAGTCCCTGAACTTTGTCTTTGTCAGGGGAGGTTAGAGTCGACTCCCAGGGTTAGAGTCCCTGAACTTTGTCAGGGGAGGTTAGAGTCCTCTCCCAGGGTTAGAGTCCCTTGACACTGTCTTTGTCAGGGGGGGTTAGAGTCCTCTCCCAGGGTTAGAGTCCCTGAACACTGTCTTTGTCAGGGGAGTTTAGAGTCCTCTCCCAGGGTTAGAGTCCCTGAACGAGTAATATTTGTGTGGAGTCAGATTGTGTTGAATAAAAATAGAGAGGAGTGTGGTGTGTGTTTTTTCTTTGACCAAGAAGTTAAAGAAATCCGAGGAGAGATGGAGAAAGGTGGGGGGTAAAGTGCTGTTACTTGAGATCTTACAAAGGTGATCCCAGAGGGTATAGTTCTGCATAATTATGTGAGTATTAATGCTGAGAGATGTGTTTGTTTAGATGAATTCCAAGTTTGGTGGTTAACAAAAGCGTGATCAACATTTGTTATAATTCCTAGCCAAACAGGGAGGTTTTTTGAAGCCTTTCCGACTAGAACTGCGGAGAATCTGTGATGTGTGATGGTATTCAGTAAAAATGCAGAAATTAAAGCGCGATTTGTTTGATTCTAGTTTGACACGTGCGCTGATAGATAGGCTATTGTCTTTTGAGTTGAATCATTGAGTAAAAACTAAGAGTAATTGAGAAAGTGAGAAGAGTATTACATTCAACCATATAGTAACAAAAAAACATGAAAATTAAATATTTTCATTAGGGATCTATGGGTCCGCAAATGTCAATTCGAGATCCGTGCATTACGCATGCTGAGGGCAAAGGAGTATTCTATATTACATGCTTTGATAAGACTTTTGAGAAGTTAAGGAGTAAGGTTTTGTGTCTTACAGGTTACATTGTTAAATTGCGGGTTTGAAAAAGACAAAGGGAGCATTTTGATTATATTTTATTTTTGTCTTAAGGGTATTGTTTGGCTGACATGATTACAGAGCGTAATACTGACATGAGGGACGTAGGTCTAGGAGCAGTTTTAACCTTTCTAAACATGGATTTCATAAAACAAAATTATGATATGTTGCCCCGCTCCTCATCTCTCTCCACTGGCTACCCATCAACGCCTGTATCAGATTCAAGACCCTGGTACTGACCTTCCGAGCAGTGAACGGGACTGCACCCGACTACATCAAGTCTCTCCTGCAACCTTGCACCCCCACCCGTCACCTACGGTCTTCTTCAGACAACCGCCTGGCGGTCCCACCGCTCAAGACCGCCCGGTCCCAACACAAGCTCTTCACCTGCCTGACCCCCCAATGGTGGAACCAGCTCCCCACCTCCATCAGGGATACTGACTGTCTCCCCACCTTCAAGAAAAGGCTCAAGACACACTTGTTCCGGGAGTACAACGGCACCTAGGAATGCTTGGCTGGACCTGATCTTAATTTCCTCCAGGATCACAATGACTCTTATTGAGTGACTTGTTGCTCTTGTAGGTTAGTTATAACAAAGTTAGGTCTTGTACTCGCTGCGAAATATTTTACTGTTGATTGTTCTTCTAAAGGTACAGTCCTGCACTTTTTGTGGTTCATTTTGTTTTAATTTGTAACTTGTATAACTTCATGCTCTTATGGGTCTTCCCTTTGGCACTTGTTTAGTTTTTTCACAATGTATGCTTCATGTTTTGGCTGCTTGCAATGTTTGGGACTACCTTGTTGTTACGATCAGTGACTTATGCTCTTTTGTAAAGTTCTCTCTTGGAAGTCGCTTTAGATAAAAGCGTCTGCTAAATGCATAAATGTAAATGTGTAAATATAGATAGTGTAAAGTATTATTTATTTTTTAAAGTCAACATTATTTTATTTTGGTTTGAGGAAATGTGAAAGATTGAGGAAGTGATTAGATGGTTACATAAAAGATTGGTTTAGAGTGGATCATGGAAGGTTATGAAATGAAACGAGAGAATGTTTTCCGGATGTGAAGAGATGATTGGTTTAAACATTGATATTTTGAAAAGGAAACTATGTATATACTTTGAAAGTATATGGGCAAACATTTTAAGTCAAAATAGTCAAATCTAGAGTTTTTAAGAGTTTTGATAAAGGTATTAGATGCATTTTGGTAAAAAATTCAAAAGAGAAAATATTTACAATGTATTTTAATTTGGAGTTTAATTTTTATTTGGTTTTAATTTTTATTTCAGAGTTATCAGAGCCTGGCATACTGTTTTGGATAAATAGTTAAGCTGTGATAATGTTGTATTAATAAATGGTATTAGTGCATGAAGAGGGTTATTATAACATTCAGTTCTGAAATCATTTGGGAAGACTCATCAAGTCTGATAAATTGTGGTTATGATGGTTTGAGCTGATTGGCTCGTTTTGAACTGCAGCAAAACGGGTTATGAAGTTCTACCTATCTGACCTTTGTAGAACTTAACTTTTAAAAGAAAGAACGTTTTTTGAAGTGAAAGAAACAAGACTAACAGTTGATTTTGTTTAAATAAGGAAACAAAGAAATAGATTGTAAATTCTGGTAGGTTATGTAAACTCACATGAGGAACTTATGTTACTAAGGAATCTGTTTCGTTATGTGCTGATTTGAGCCATGGGATGAATCATGTCTCAAACAGGAGGGATGGAGATAATGAAAGAGTGTTTATAGCATATGGATTTAAAAACTATTCAAGGAAACTTTAAGAGATTTTTTTTTTGCATACCCTACTTGTGCAAACACGATATGCATGAACTTTATTTAACTAAAGAAATGTGAACGGGAAAATACTGCCTGGTAATTATTGATACGGTATGTTTACTATGTGAATTGAAGTCTTTCCCAGTCTTATACCAGATGCTTGACACCATTTGAATTGATTTATTGGAGATCATGTGTTCTACCACAACTTAAACCTTTCACATAGCATGATTAAGAGGTGAATCAAATGGTTAACTGATTTTATAAAAATGCTAAGTAGAAAAGAGATATCTTCTGCAAAATTCTGTTCCAGGTGAAGCTGTAACCCAGTGGAGGAGTTAAACCAGGAAATTGGTTTGACAGTTACATTTTTAATTAAATTTATTTTGATAATTTCTTTTATTTTTTCTATATTACAATTCTAAAAAGCTTGACTGAAGTTGTATGTATTTGGTGAAGGGGGCCTGTGAGTGTCAGTGTATTGCTTGTTTTTTGTGTTTTGGCCACTAGAGGTCCTCATGCCCGGCTTGCTCAGTCCTGATTTTGTTATTAGGCTCATCTGGGCCTCGTTCTGTTAGGGGTATTTAGGGGACTCAGTCTAATGTCACCTTGCTTGATGTTTGAGTTTGCTGATGCCGGTTGCCTGTGCTGTTGTAAGTGTTTTGCTACCTTTTTTGTCAAACTTTTGCCGAGCCGATTAAAGAGCCCTTCAGCCTCCAGTTCCGAGTGCGTCTCGCTTTTGGGTTCAGCCTCCACTCGTGGTTCCAGATCCGAATTGAGTTCCGGCTCTGACAGAAACATCAAGCCAACATGAACCCAGAGACGCGAGACCTCTTCGCTACCGTGGCCCAGCATGAGGCCTCAGTCCAACGCCATGAAGCAGCGCTGGCCCAGCAGGAGATCTTGATGGCTAAGCACTCACAATTGCTGTCTGATGTCATGACGTATGTCCCCCAGATCTTCGACCGGCTGTCTGCTGTCCAAGCCTCATGTGCTGTACCACTCCCGGACCCTCAAAGGTCAGCTCCACTTGTGGAACGCCTACCTCCACCACAACGATTCTCGGGGGACCCCAGTGCTTGTGGTGGATTCCTTACACAGTGCTCTCTCACGTTTGAGCTACAGCCATCGTTGTTCCCTTCAGACCGGGCCAAGATAGCCTATATCATCACTCTCCTTTCTGGTAAGGCCCTCTCCTGGGCAACAGCCGTCTGGAATGCCCAGAGCCATTGCTGTTCAGGATATTCTGCATTTGAAGAGGAATTCAAACAGGTTTTTGATCACCCCATCAGTGGCCAAGAGGCGTCCAAACGACTGCTGTCCCTCCAGCAGGGCGGTCGTAGTGCCGCGGAATATGCCATCCATTTTCGCACCACTGCAGCAGGGAGCGGCTGGAATACGTCTCTCATGGTGTGCTTCCAGAACGGCCTCTCTGAGGCACTCAAAGATGAATTTGCAACACGAGAGCCTACCAATGATCTATAGACCCTCATCGACCTGGCGGTACAGCTAGATAATCGTCTGAGGGAGAGAAACCTGGGTCGCCAGTGGGGTGTCACTCCTGTAAACTCAGTTCCCACTGAGAAGTTACCCCAAGGAGGCCCAGAACCCATGCAGTTGGGTGGCACCCGGATCTCCTCGACAGAACGTGACCGCCGCATGAGGGAGCGTTGTTTTCTATACTGTGGACTGCCTGGACATTTCCGTTCTGCCTGCCCAGAGCTCTCGGGAAACGCTTGGTCCCGTACAGGCATGGAGGGACTGTAACGGGAACGACTTGCTTTGCTCTGCCCTCCGATTCAGGTTTTTTCCTTCCCGTCACCCTCGCTTGGGGAACTCGGGAGTATCAACTCAAGGCCTTGGTGGATTCAGGAGCAGCCGGGAACTTTATGGACTTATCTCTTGCTAGGGGTCTCCAGATCCCCTCGGACTCGCTCGCTACCCCTCTGACAGTTACTGCTCTGGATGGAAGACCCCTGGGTCCTGGGAAGGTAACCCTTCTTACCTCTCCCCTTCGCCTCTCCTTTAACCAACACCAGGAGGAGTTGTCTTTCCATTTGATACAATCTCCAGAGCTCCCTGTGATCCTTGGCCATCCTTGGCTTCTTCGCCATAACCCTCACCTCGACTGGTCCAGTGGCGCTGTCCTCAGTTGGAGTCCCACTTGTCGTGTCCCCTGTTTGGGCCAGAGGCCCCCTGACCCTGTTCTCGAGTCTCAAGATTCCCCAGACCTGTCTCTAGTCCCCAGTCAGTACCATCAGCTCGAGGCAGTCTTCAGTAAAAAGAGAGCTACTTCTTTACCCCCGCATTGCCCCTACGACTGCGCCATTGACTTGTTCCCGGGTACCTGTCCCCCCAGAGGCCATAAATTCTCCTTGTCTTCTCCTGAGCGTGCAGCCATGGACACATACATTGAAGGGGCTCTCGCAGCAGGGATCATTTGGAAGTCTACTTCTCCTGCTGGGGCTGTTTTTTTCTTTGTGGGCAAGAAGGATGGGCCTTCGACCCTGCATAGACTACAGAGGCCTTAACAAAATCACTATCCGGAACCGTTACCCGTTGCCGCTTATGGCCTTGGCCTTCGAGATGCTGCAGGGAGCCTCCATATTCACCAAACTCGACTTGCGCAGTGCCTACCATCTCGTGCGCATTTGACAATTTTTGCATTGTTGTTATATAACACATCACTTTTTCATGTTATTGATTTGCCTTTCATGTGCTCTCAGGCCGTTATGATCTTCACATTCCGGTGCTAACATGCAAACATTGCAACCAGAAATGGGCTCCAGAAGGTAGTGACTTTGTAAAGAGTGGTTACTGGCCTGTTACCATGCAGGCACAGACACTGTTCCACCAAGATCTCTTCCATTCCTTTGAGGCTATGAAGACAGCAGCTCCAGGAATGTCCAGACAAGCCTTTACAGCAATGTTGGACCAGAGAACAAAGCAATATGGAAGAGTAAGTCAAAAGCAGTTCAAGGTCCACAAGTGGCTGTAGTAGGTAGTACATATTTCAGTTTATAAACTGAAGACCTCACCACACAAAATAGTCATTTGCATCCTTATGGATTTGAAAAGTTGCATACAAAACACAAAACATACAAAGGCAAAGATGTAGTTTATTGTTTTTGAAAGCTGTATTATATTCTTTCCTTTACAGTGCGTGTCCACTGCAGGGACGCGATGGAGCAACAACATGTTTTCCATTAATTTCCATTCATTCTTGCGTGGTGCATTGTGAGAGTTGAGATTTTCTAAACTTTATTCAAATGAGGAGCGATTTTCGCTAGCGATGGCCAATCGAGTGTTTTCTTGTTTCTCGTACTGTAGCAACCATGGTAAACATTTCTAGCTTTCTAGGTTTCAAGGTGGAGGAGAAGACATTCTCTGCTAATCGTTTGCGAGGCCGCTTACCCAGTCCTGTAAGATACATAGCTGTATTCGTACAGAGATGTTAATACAAAAAAAAGATGCATGGCAAAAGGTTTGCCGAAGTTGTGGGTGCTTGTACTTTCAAATTCAGTTTAGTCACATTACGTAACTTCGTTCTGTGGTAACTAGCTAGCTAGCCCGGCTGGAACTCCCTATCGTGTCGACAGATTAGCAGAGACTGAGGAATATAGTAAAACGTTTTTTACACATGTCAACGTGTATGTCTATTAAACAGTTTTGAATTTTGTATACAAGTTGTATTTTGATCGATGTTGCAACTACGTAAACCCAAGTCTGCACACTTGGCCATGACAACTACAACAGTGACTTTAGAGAACTACATTCTACATTAATCTGTTTGAAACGCCCCCGAGCGGGGTGAACTGTGGGAATGCGAGCGATGGCTAGCGATTCGCGTCGCTGCAGTGGACACGCACTGTTAGACTGGCAAAATGAATGCAGACGCATTTCAGATAAGTTTTCTACAATTTGTGGACTGCAACTATGAAGAAAACCAACTTCTTGGAAAGGAGAGCTATACACATTATCTTCTTCCTGTAGATTCTGTGGACTGCAAGGAACCAGGAGGGTGCCGGTGTTACAAGCCAACTGGTTTTCAAGCCAACTGGTTTCACAGCTGTGCGTGCACCTATCAGTCCGCCTCTATCACCAGATTCGTCACAAATTCACAAACATATTACTGGCGATTTTCAAGTCGGATCTCATATTTGCTGCGGCAAATATGAAAGTAGGCCAATAGGCTACGTGCGCACTACATTAGGCTACCATTTGCGACAAAATAAATGGAGACAAAATAAAACAATTGCAGGCTCGCATGAAGTGGGATTCGATCCCACTAGAGCCCAAATACGTGCACACGTAAGTCCTTTGACTTTCACCGCGTGCCATACCAGCTCTGAAATGTGACCAATATGATTACGTACTTGTTAACTACGTTGGCCGTCAGGTAACATTTTGATTTGGCTTCTTCTGAATCATCTGGTTCCCATAGACACTACCCGAATGTAGGCTACTAATCACGTATTTGGGGTTGTTCTGAGGCAATAGCCGTATTTACCACGACATAAAAGCTTCTTCTGACACCACACATTACAAATTCATACGAAGAACGTCGCTGCTAACCCAGACAATACGATCAAAATACGCGTAACACAACATGGAAACATTCGTTTCCTATGCGATTTGTGTAGCCTATGGCTGAGTGTTTCTTCGCCATATCTTTTGAAATCAATTCATTTCAGAATTGAATATTCTGAACAAATGTAATGAGCGCTACATTACAGCCAAGCACACCATAATAAATGGAAGCTAAGAAAATAAAATAATCGAGTTGGATTCGATCCCACGAGCAAAAACACCTGCATCTTTGCAAACCATTGCATTATACCGTGAGCCACTGAAGCACATGCATGAAATGGTCACGAATTTGTTAAGTACGTTGGCCTTCAGGCAACATGTTGTTTTGGTTCTTCTGAATCAACTAGTTACTGTAGACACCACCCGAATGTAGGCTACTCATCACGTATTTGGAGTTGTCTCAAGGCAATAGCCATATTAACCACCTATCTTTTGGGGTTACGCTACTGAAGTTCACCCAAAACAGCTGGTTACCTGTTAGGGTTACCTTGCCATGATTATCAGAAGTATGATCATGTCTGTGCCCACGTTTCTATCGTCGTTCTGCAGCGACGATTTAAGTATTACTTCGCAATATGTGGTGTCATTAGCCTAAGAGTCTGTGATATCGTGGTTAATATGGCTAGTGAATTTGTGACGAATCTGGTGATGGAGGCGGACTGATAGGTGCACGCACAGCTGGGAAACCAGTTCGCTTGAAAACCAGTTGGCTTGTAACACCGGCACTACTCTCGGTGAAGAAGTAGAGCCAGTAAGTAAGTAAGTAAGACTTTATTTATATAGCAATTTTCATACAAGAATTGCAGCTCAAAGTGCTTTACATAAAATCAACAAAAACAATAATACAAGTGTTGATCTAACTAGCCGCACTCTATCTGCGGTGTCTCGAATCCGTCTGAGATCCGAGCTGCCACTTGCAGTTTCTAATAAGTGAATAGTTTTCACTCCAGATGTGCCCTTACCACCAAGTTTATGGCCAAGTCAGGTTTGTAAGCTTATTTCCCCCTGCCAGCCTGCAAATGTACATGTTTTACAAAACTGTATTGTGATTTTGTTTTGTTCTTCACAGTAAGAACTGACATGCTGACTGTCCATGCTATGGGGTGGAATGAACGGAAAGAGAATGGCCTCCATATAACCTTTTC